>NW_005179382.1:159992-183820 GCF_000350225.1 Chondrus crispus | reverse complement strand
CTCCTCCGCCCCGTCGCCCGAGGGCCCGCCGTCCGCCGCCCCGCCCGCCCCGACGCGCGGGCTCACCGCCGAACGCCTGCGCCGTCTGCTGCGCATCACCATGCGCCTGTCCATCCCCTTCTTCCGTCGCGACCGCTCCGCTAAGTGGCACGCCCTGGCCTGCGCGTCGCTGTCCGTGCTCGGATCGGCCCTGGGCGCCGTCTTCACCGTCGTCATCGGTAACCTCTTCACCGCATTGAACGAGCGCAATGTCGCCGCGTTTTGGGATGGCAACATCTATGTCTTTGCTTTGTGCGTCATCCTATTCCCGCTGGCAGCGTGTACCAGCTTTACCCGCGCGACGTTTGTCCTCAGGTGGCAGCAGTTTCTCACGAAGAGTGGCCTGCGCATGTATTTTGGGGGGAGCAACTATTACAAGCTTAATGGGGCGCAGAAAAGGGAAGGCGAGGTTGGGACAGAGGACGGCCTGGACAACCCCGATGAGGTTATTGACCAGCAGTTTGCGGAATTTGCGAGTAGCATGGTGGACTTTACGTTAACCAACCTGAAAACAGTGGTGGATGTCGTGCTCTACTCGGTGATTTTGCTGCGGATCTTCCCGCCAATGTATTTTGTGATTGTGGTGATCGTGGCGGTGGGCATGCTGCTTGTGAACCGAATAGGAAAGAAACTTTTTGACCTCCAGGCACTGCTTTTGCGGAGGACAGCGGTACGTGAGCAAGCGAACGAGCGTTGGTGTTGTCACGAGCGCATGCGGTGAGCGCATGAGCGAAAAGCGATGAGAAAAGTGTGTCCTCCTAACTGTGTCCCAATCGGCGTGTCGCGCAACGTGACAGGACTTTCGGTTTGCGCTGGCGCGAGTGCGCATGCACGCCGAAGCGATTGCTTTTTACAACGGCAGCGAGGCCGAGCGGGCGATAAGCGAGGGCAAGCTTGACGGGCGGGCACACGCGCAGCTCGCGTTGAGCAAGACGCAGTTTCCGATGAACCTGTTCATCAACAGTTTCTATTTTCTGCCGATCGTGCTGCCGCTGCTCATTCTCGGGCCGTTGTACTTTGCAGGTCGCATCCAGCTCGGCGAGCTGACGAAAGCGGAAGCAGCGTTTTCCGTGCTGTTTAACAACTTGTCGTTATTCATCGGGGACTATGACCAGTAAGTTTGTTCGTCTGTTTGTTTTGTTTCTCTTGTGGGCGCTGGGGCGAATGTAGGTCTGGGGGGACGGGGGCGTATTTCTAACGAATTGTTGTGGTTGGTGACATGTACAGATACTCATGGCTTGGGGCGTCGATCGAGCGTCTCTCTGGGTTTATTATCAAACTGGAAGGGAATCTAGACAATTCGTCGCACGACTTCAAGCTGTGGGAAAACGAAAGCGAAAGCGCAAGCGCAAGCGCTAGCGAGAGCGCAGGCGAAATGAAAGGGGCAAGGGAAGTGGAAAGCGAGGGGGCGAGGGCGTCAACGCGCGGGAACGGAAACGGGGTGGCAAGCAGCGGTGCGGGGGCGGGGGCGTGGTCGGGGCGGATCCACACGATCGAGGACGCGACGACGAGCGGGATCTCCGTGCGCAATCTGTCCGTGTACACGCCGTGCGGGACGCGGCGGCTGATCCACGACCTGTCCGTGGAGATCCGGGGCGGGGAGCGGGTGCTAATCGTGGGGCGCAGCGGGAGCGGCAAGACGAGCCTGCTGCGGTGCCTGGCCGGTCTGTGGTCGCACGGGACCGGGACGATCGTGCGGCCAGCGCGCGCGCGGATGATATTCCTGCCGCAGCACGCGTACTCGCCGGCCGGGTCGCTGCGCGAGCAGCTATGGTACCCGGGTCGCGGGGCCGCGGGCGCATCCCCCCGCGCGCTGGAGGCGGCGCTGACGCGGGTCGGGCTCGGCGAGCTGCAAGCGGCGCTGGGCGACGACTCTGCGTGGGAGCGCGCGCTCTCCGCGGGCGAGATGCAGCGGCTCGCGGCCGCGCGCGCCGTCGTGCGAGAAGCGGCCGTCGTCGTCGTGGACGAGGGCACCGCGGGGCTAGACAGGGACGGAGAGCGCGTCGTCATGCAGGCGCTCCGCGATATCGGCTGCGCAGTCGTTAGCGTCGGACACCGTAAGAGCTTGGTGCAAGACCACGACACCGTCGTCGTCGTCGGCGACGGAGGCGAAGTGCGCGTCGTGCCCGCGTGCGAGTTCGAGATGGAGAAGGAGGGCATGTGCT
This sequence comes from Chondrus crispus, assembly GCF_000350225.1. Classification (NCBI taxonomy): domain Eukaryota; phylum Rhodophyta; class Florideophyceae; order Gigartinales; family Gigartinaceae; genus Chondrus; species Chondrus crispus. The sequence goes on along the minus strand of NW_005179382.1, from coordinate 181,616 downwards.
GACGGGGGCGGGCGGTGTTTTGTACGGCGCGACGTCTATTTTTACCTATTTTTACTAGAATAATGATGAGCAAACGAGCGAAGGCTGTGCACGCGCGTTCACAGCCTTCGGTTGTTTTCGAGCCTGTTTTCTGTGATTGCATGAACGCCGATGGCCCCTCCCCTCCCTCCTCGAGTCTTGTGTGAGTCTCGCGCCCTATTGGCTACAGTATTTGTTATCGTAGGTCTGAGACTTAACTTGTCTCTGGATGGAACCACATCTTCACGCCTTGCTCGAGGAAACTATCCAAAGTACTGTACCACTGTACTGTGGGTACAGCATTGCATTACTCATTCTATTGCAGCAGTATCGACCGCAGCGCAACAAGTATTCTCGAAATTGACACGGAAACAAGCCGCTTTAGATGTTGGCGAAACCTGCAAGCGAAAAGTCTGATTTAGGAAATGGGGTGAAAGCGGCAGGACATGCAAAACGGCAGGACATGCAAACGGCAGGACATGCAAACGGCAGGACCTGAAAAACAGCAGGCCAGGAAAACAGCCGGGATAGGACGGAAAGTCATGCATGCGCGGCGGCCTGCCTGTGTCGACCGATTCCGCCATTCCCCCGCCCGCATCCTGCGCCTGAACCCGCTGCGCCTGAACCCGCTGCGCCTGTCCCCGTCCCCGTCCCCGCATCATCGCCTGCGTCCCACTCGAGCTCGCGGCGCCATCTCCTCGATCTGCGCGCCGCGTCGCGCGCGCCCCGCTCGCGCCACGCGTCCCGCCTTGCCTCCGCCGCCACTCGCCGCGCGCCACGTGTGCCCGCTCCCCCCGTTCCCGCGCCAGTGCTCCTCGCGATCCGCTGTCCCCCGCCCTGCATCCCCCCAAAGGGCTAACCGAGGATTAAAGGCCCTCATTCCACCTCGCCCGGCAACCCTCCCCCCCCGCACCTCCCCGCCTCCCCTGCCTGCCAAACACCATGTCCGCCCTCCTCCGCGCCGCGCGCGCCCCCCCGTCGCTCCGCGCCCGCGCGCTCGCCGTGCTCCCGCGCTTCCTCTCCGCCGCCTCATGTACGTGCTCCCGCCCCGCAACACCTCCCCCGCAGACGCAGCCACAGCCCCGCTAACACCGCCCGTGCGCGCCCGCCGCAGACCCCTCCGACCGCAAGTACAAGGCGTCGCACGAGTGGGCCAAGCTGGATGGCGACGTCGCCACCGTCGGCATCACGGACCACGCACAGGCCGCCCTGGGCGACATCGTCTTCGCAGACCTGCCCGAGGTCGGCTCCGAGGCCAGCGCCGGCGAGCGCGCCGCCACCGTCGAGTCCGTAAAGGCCGCCGCTGACATCTACGCCCCGCTCTCCGGAGAGGTCGTCGGCGTTAACGATAGCCTCGACGATAGCCCCGACCTCATCAATAAGACCCCCCACGACGACGGATGGATCTTCCGCATCAAGGTTAACGACCCCGCCCAGATCGACGCCCTCATGGACTCTGCCGACTATGAGAAGACCATCGCTGAGGAGGCCGAGTAGCACTCGGGAGGAGCATGTTCCCCGCGCTTGCTTGCCCGAGTTTGTGTAAACTTGCCCCGCTTTCTGTACCTCGCCCTTGTCTTCTTGCCCCAACAACCCGGTGCATTGCCCGCCGCCGTGTGCTCGCCTTGTAGCCCCCACGTCCTGCCTCTTGCGCTTGTCCGCCGCATGTAGCTACCGTGTACTTCTGCATGCGCCACCCCCGCCCGCTTGTTTTACACGTGTTTAAACCATTTCGTTTTATTCATCCTCCCATCACCATCATCACGCCAGTCATCGCACACCCCCCACTACTTGCGACCATCCTTTACGTTTCTAAATCGCTGCTCCAACGCGTCGTCGTTCAAAAACGCCGGCGCGGCCGGCGGCGGCGGCGCCGCGGCCCCAGGCCCGCCGTACTCGCCGCCGGGCCCCGCCGGTGGCGGATAGAACGTTCCTGCCGCCCCGCTGGACGGGTCGAACGGCGGCGGCGCGGTTGGCGCCGGCCCGGACGGCCCCATCCCGGGAATCCCGTACCCCGCTCCGGGGTACGGGTTGTGCCCTGGGATATTCATCATGCCACCGCCGCCGCCGCCGCCGCTCGAGCCGCCGTAGTCGTCCGACGGCGGGGCCGACGGCGGGGCCGACGGCGGGTAGTTGGGCATGCCGGGCACAAAGTGCGGCTTTGGCAGCGGGCTGGGTCGGTAGTAGCCGTGGCCGCCGGACGGGTCCAGGTCGCCGTACTCGGGCGGCGGCATCCAGCTGATGTTGCCCTCCTTGGCGATCTTCTCCAGCTCCTGCAGCACGAGGTACCCGTCGGGCGCCCCGCCTTCTAGCGTGCGCGCCACCACCTTGTTGATGTGCTGCGTGTGCGGGCCCTCCAGCCGCGTCAGCGGGTCGATGACGGCGGCGCCAAAGTGGTTGCGGAACATGTTCTTAACGTTGCGCAGCTCGGGGATGTTGAGGCGCGACGAGGCGTACACAACGGATGCCACCGACTCCTTGATGTCGGTGGAGGCCGTGTCGAAGTCGCGCTGGTCGCTGAAGACGGTGTTCGAGTTGGCGAGCAGCTCGACAAAGGTCTCGACGACGTCAAAGGCCTCGACCTGCGTGCGCTCGCGGAGCACGCGCTCGCACTGGATGCGGGCGAGGGTCTCCTTGTTGGCGGAGAGATGAGTCTGGATGACGCGCTTGGTGGCGTCGATTTCGTTGTCCTTCTTGCCGTGCTGGATGGAGATGCGCTCCTTGGCCATCTTGAGCTGGATGCGGAAGGCGGTGGCGTCCCAGGGGATGGAGACCGGCGCGGCGGGCATGACGGGTGCGGCGGGCGCGGCGGCAGGGGGAGCCGCGTTCTTGCCGATGGCAATTTTCGCAAGCCGGCCCTTGATACCCATGGTGGAGGGCGTGCGAAGCGAGGCGTGCGAAGCGAGGCGTGTGAAGCGAGGCGGGCGGCGCGTGAAGCGGCGCGAGGGGTGAGGAGGAGGTTGGGATGGGAGGAGGCGGGGGCGGGTGGTCAGGCGAGAAGTTTGCGTGCGGTTCACTTGAGACTGTTGGAAGGGACAGAGGTGGGGGGATGGGGAGCGGCGTTTCGGTAGATGCAGGAAGTCTTGGGAAAATATAAATGTGTTGGAAGGAGTGACGTCAACGTTGACAGGGACGTTGGGAGTTGTGACAGTAGCAATGAGTGTCAAAATTGCCGGCCGCGGCCCGTTTTCGTGCCTCACTCTTCCTCCGCCAGCAATGACACTCACAGACGCCAACAATGAGCTCATTTCTCTCTCCCCACTACCTCTTCGGCTCACTGAGCTATTTCGGAGTGGTCTCCAACATTGGATCACTGATATTACACGTGTGTAAGTATCACTTTCAACTTGAAAGTGATACACGTACTTATACACGTGTAATATCGAAAGTTTCAACTGCAACCAGTCAGTGACCAAACCTTTTTTATTCTGCAATTTGGGAATATGATAAAATTTGTGTGTGACCACTTGTTCGAAACTCCCCGAAAAACCTGCCCTAATTACATCGTCGACGTCGCTTTTCTCGCCTTTCTTGATCCCTCTCCTTTGATTTGAAGTGTTTCGTTTCTCAAAGCGACGACAACCCCCCCACATGATGCAATCGATCATTCGTCGTGTCTGCAACTGTCCATCCGAAATTTAAGGAGATCTGCTTCGTAATGAATAATGTGGAGAGGGTATCAGCCGACCCTCACATTCTTGGCAATGGGACTGTTACTCCGTGCTTTGCCTGTAGTCTTTGTCACCCACAGAAACCGACCAAGGCAGTTACACTAACAAATGCCAAGTTAGAGACATACGCAAGCGTTGATACAGGGGGCATTCTAAACCCGTTTGCCAGGCTCAAACGGACCGGAAACCGGACTATTTCGCTTTGCACTCCTTGTCGTGACAAGCGTTGGGGTTGGAATGTCATTTCGTCTGACAGAAAGTACGGGAAAAACAATGCTGCCCGCGCATTACGTGCATGGCAGACGAGGTGTGCTCCAGATCGGGAAAGGTCAAAAAGAAAAGTATGTCATATATGCTCATCAATAAGGAACGGATCGACTGTGGATGAAGATGTTGTTAGAACCCCGAGCTGTGACTGGACATTATACAACATTATCTCCAGAGAAGACTCCTTACTAAATGACGTGTTTATGATGGAGTTTCGAAGACGCACAGGTTGTGACTTTGAGACCGTGCGGGAATTGGTCGAAGACCCGTCCAAATATTATCTTTGTTACATCCACATCAACCATAGCCGCTATTCTCAAGAGGCTGCGTTCAGAGAAATATCGGAACAGCGATGCACGACAAAAGCACACTGCATTTTCTGGAAAAACGGATGCACACACAAGGACGAGGGAAGAAAGGGTAGACTTTGGCGTATACCTATACATGAAATGGACAATCTTGACACGTTGGAGTCTTTTGCTCAGCTGGAAGAGACTGTATGCTCCCACTCGGCGGATCAGTTTCATGCACGTGATGTCATGGGAAAGTACTGCTGCAGGAGTTGTCTTTACATTATCAACGAAGGCAAAGATTGTAACGCTCCGTTACTTGCACCAAAATCTTTGAGGCTACCAGTTGATCAAACACTTGTCCGACTTGTAATGTTTTCTCTGGAGGGACCCAGCGTTGCCAAACAGTCTATTATTTTTACTGATTCGGACAGGAATGGAATTGGTCTTATTGGGAGAACAATGAGGTCATCTTGCATTTTATCGATAGGCAACTCAGAACACAGCGTCCGAATGCTGCCGTTCCAGGAGGTTGTGCGTGAGCGCAAGTGTCTTCGTGAACCGCCATTATGTACCACTGTGTTGCAGCCACCAAACATTGATGACAGGACATTGCACAAACGAATTGAGCCAGTGCTCGCTCAGAAAGGAATCATTCTGAAGAAAATGAGCTATCGACTCCGTTGCTACATCCACGTAAGTCAGGTTGACAAGTTCCTGTCAGATATTGCTACATCACGCAGCAAAAAACTGATAAATAATGCACGCCCGAGCATGGATGAAATGCGGTCCCATTACGACGCAATAGCTCGGCATTTTGAGGAGCACAAGGGCCGTTTTTGGGCTGGTTCGTGGTCTTTGACTGAAGAAGTGGCCTCTATACCAAGCCCTTTATGGCAGGACGTGATGCTTACAATGGCTTCAGACAGTAGACTGCGAGCATGGAAAGTATGCGCAAGAGTTTTGGGAACGCAGATGTATGAAATGTTTCCCCTTTCAAATTCTCCGGATTGTTTGCCTCATCCATCCATTGAAGAGGAACTGCATAATGGCACTCAATATTCCCGCGCTGATTTATTGCTTTGCGTGAGAGCTCTGAAGGTCATCGAACAAACTGTCCTTTCCAGAACAAAGAGCATTTCCGGTCCCCTGACTATAACGATCTCCGTTAGTGGTATATGTGAAGTGACTCCCTCTTTTATAAGCGTTCTAAATGCCATGGGCGTGTTTCTTTCTTACACAAGTACAGAAAGATACCGTCAGAAGTTAATTGCCGAAAGGGAGCGCTGCGGTCCTTGGCAGCACACTAAATTCGATGAAGTGATAATGCCGGTACTTCAATTCGACAATTGGGACATAAAGCCATTGCACGCTGTCAAGGTTGATGGGAAGTCTATGCCAAAGGTGAATGGGTCGCTACTACAGGGAGTGGTTCCAGGACAGAAAAGAAGACGGGAGAATATCGCCGAACACAGCACGAAACGCCCCCGACTGGATTCTTGGAAGAGTGTGCGTGGGCTGGGATGTCGTGATGCCTTCATTAATAGATTCTCTAGCGTAGAGAACACTATGCTTGTAAAGCAGTTCTCCGACATCGCATTTGGTCTCACCGCTCTGTTCAGGGGTCAATTGGTGGGCCGGAAAGAATCAAACAACAGCGAATATAACAGTCAGACAATTGCGGACATGACCTTCGGTGTGCATGGTGCTCCTTTGAATTTTCGCACCCTACTCCTTTCTGCTTTTAAACCACACGGAGGGAAAGACCCCTCGGATGAGTCTCTGTACGATGAACAGGTTGTTTATGTCGAAATCAGTCGTGACAGCGCTGCTGATATTATTACTGTGCGCAGATTCATTAACCTTGTTAAGGAGCAAATTCGTCCAGGACACCCTGGTCGTCCTAGATACGTTGTTCTGGCAGGTGATCAGCCCTCTTACAAAATGTTCTGCGATTTGTGGCTGGACTCCTGGCGGGAAAGCCGACAGGGAGGTGAGGGCGTGGGGGGTGCAGCTCATACATCTTCGAACTGCAACCTGCCGCTCCATGAATGGTTCATTCCCTTTCCTGGTTTCTTTCACGCAGAAAAACAGATTATGTATTCGTTGAGCAAGGAGATGTTGGACGGCCTCGGTCTGGAAGAGTTAGCAGCGTGCGCGGGACTATCGCCATCTCATGTGTCCAATATTTTAACTAATTCCCATGCACGAAACAACAGAGCCGTACTATTCAATCTGGCTTGTGCGATCATTATTCGTCTCATCGATATGGCAATGGCAGAGGATGCGTCTGTGCGAGAAAAGGTTATCAATTTGCACAGCATATCTTCCCAAAAGCGGGTAAGTGTCGATGGATCGCAGGTTGTTAGAAATCCGTCTCGCACAATGCTTCCTGTAGGTGAGGCAAATCTGACAGGTACCCTGTACTCAGCAACTAGTGATTTAGTTACTGGGGAGGTCATCTCAGTTGGAAACATTCTGCGAGAACATGCACAGAAGACCTTCAAGGGAAGGCCCAATGGTGAGCATTTCGTGCACACTGTGTTGTTCGCCTGCTTACTGCCCACTGTAGGGTTCCATGTGCTCTCTCGAACTGGTCATACGAACTTCACGGATGCATTTTGGTTCAATCACAATGCTATCCTACATTCAACAACACATCTTAAGTACCAGGAGGTGTCTCTATTTTACGCTTTCTTCAGGGGAATTATACCGTCTGCTGTAGAGCAGGAACTTTATAATACGAAGCCTGGTCGCATGGTATTGAAGTTGTTGAGCTTCACTGGTCGCGGGAAGGAAGCACTTGACATGTGGGGGTATTCGTATGTTCATTTGGACGAGCTTCTGGAGATGCTAATTGTAAGGCATCTGAAGAGTCTCAGCGTTAACCTACTAGGACATTTAGAGAATTCTGCTGGCTGGTTGATGCAGGTATCTATGTTCAGGGCACTCGGGCGATACATGACCGGGGCATCGAGGGCTTACGGGCGGAGACGGGAGGCAGACGGTGTAGGAGAGTTGCCAGGACCTTTGGCAGCTTTCGACAGAAACGCATGCCAGTGGCGAACAGTATCTCGCATGTTACACGTTATGCGAGAGGTAGTTTTTCTAAATTTGGAACATCGAGGTGGGGAGTGGCTGACTAATGTGTTCAGCTTTCCTCCAAAACGCATGAATAATCCTATGGACCAGCAAGGCATACTGGACATTGCGAGTACTGGAGAGACAACCGCCAAACTTCATTCCTCCGTCATCTTTCCTGACGTATTCGGGCCTCTCACTGAAGATGAGAGGAAGAAGTATTTCGGGGGGAAAAAGTTTAAGCGATGGACGAGATGCCGGGCCGTGCTGAGACCAGCACAATCAATGCGTAAAAAGGAGGTATTATTGAATTTGCAGATCATGTAGAGCGTAATACGCAGGTGATAACGCAAAGCTCGAACACTCCGAAGCGGGCCACATCAAAAGAGGCCATGTCCAAGTTACTGGCTGAACGCAGACGCAAACTTGAGAAGAAGAAAGAAGCATTTTATGAAGAGGAAAGATGGGCAATATCAGAGGGAAATGTGGATTATTTACGCGAAGTCACAAGCAGAAGAGACGTTTTTCATGGTGAGAGGTATCTGATATCCCCATTTGCGGATTGTCTCCTGGATCACAACGGGAATCTTAACCATGGCGCAAAGGCAAAATTTTTGAGGTACACAGTCCGCGGGAATAGAGAAATTGTCTATCCATTGAACAATGTCAGCAAAAGACTGGAGAACGCATCCAATAACGGACATATTGTTTCGCAGACACTGCATGGGGCCAGTATTCCTGCTTCTTTGACTGTGCAGGTGGATGTCATGAACGCACTACATTATAGGGGAGACACAGGGGTACGCGGGACGTCTTTGCAGGACATCGTTACCGGGAAGATGAAAGCAATTCTGCGTCCGTGGGTTACAGGGCAGAGCGGGAATTGCATCAGGCAGTTGCACTTGCACATTGACGACCCCACGCTCGTAATTCCGCATAAAAAAGCAGAACAGAACCGACGGGATGCCGGCAGACAGAGGAAGCAGGAAGATGGGGACATTTTGGACCGGAACCGGCAACTTGTACGCTTAGAATTTCAGGATGAGCTCAATGTGCCGTGGTCATATTTGCTCAATGACAGGGAATACAAAGACGAATTGGGATCCCTTCATTTGTTTTGCGGAGCCGTTGCAGCCTTCGAGTTGTTCGAACGGAGAGCTCATAATTGCAGTGTCTTTCTACATGGAGGCTCATTTCTCATTCCGACGTCATTTACGCAACGGAAGCCGTGCGAATTCCAACCAGAAAGGGTAGCGATGAATGACCGGGATGACGTTGGTACGGGACGAGTGATATTGCAGCTCGCACGGGAGGGGTTTCTCGATGGCGAGGTGGGTGACATGTTTGCGGTCCCCCGCTCACGATGCCTTGTTTTCCAAACAAGGGGACCAGCTTATGTCGGAAACGTCGACATCCGACATGGTGAATCTGAGACTAGATTTGTTGCAACAATGAATGAATATATATCTCCCTCAATCTCCAGCGTAATTGGGAGTACGACGTCAAGAAGTGATAGAGGCAGCTCCTCTCTCAGTCAGCAGAGAAGCGTTGAATTATGCTGTCAATCAGTCATTCTTTCCAACGACACTGATGTATTTCTCATTCTGCTTTCCAATCCTGACATGTTCGGAAAAGGTTTGGTTCAAATACTATCTGATACAGTGCATGAGGTAGATGCAGCTGTACGTTGCCTGCGCTTCCTTGGCACATCCGGAAAAGTGCGGCAATATTGTACAGTTTAGCTGGATGCGACTTTTCCCCCTCATTCTACGGTATGACACACAACCTTTTCTGGGAAGCCTTCGTTCCATTCCTGCAACATGGCGGCTCCCTTGCTTCTCCTTGGGAAGGTAATGTGGACAATGTCGATAATTTAATTTGCTTCCTATATCTTCTGAAGAGGGGAAAGCGGAAGTTTTGCACAGAGGAAGAACTAAAGCAAACTATGAGAGCAATCGTAGAGGGAGGTGAACAGGATGCACGTAAACTGGCTGATGTTAGGCGGCAGTTCTTCATTTCAAGCAGTCCAGCGGGAACATGGGGATGGAGAGTGGATGTAAGAAACTTTATTGCGGACTGTGCTGCTTATGCTAACGAGCTGCTACCACATCCAACACATTTAAAACTTCATGCCAGGAGAGCTAAATTTATTGCAATGAAGTACTGGGGGCGAGCGAGCGAACGGGACATATCTCCGTCCGTGGTAGGAGGATGTGGGATAGAGAATGGATATGATATGGATGGGTCTATTGCGCTTGAAGAGGAGCAAGCTGTGAAGGATGTTGTGGTCAATATCAAAAACTTCATGACTTGTTGCAGTTGCAAAGGCAATTGCTTGTCTCGCAGATGCTCGTGCTTCAGAAAAAAGGAGCGTTGTATTGGATGCAGGTGCAGCGAAGATCTATGCAAGAACCGTAGGAATGGATATGAATCAGGTCAGAATGCGAGAGTAGTTCAGGAGAGTGGACAAGAAAACCCAATTGCGACAAACCCCACTGTACGAATCATTCAAATTGAGGAGGATGCGGAGAGTGAATTGCAGTCGGATGTTAGCCTGTTGGATGCCCGGCAATCCTCCGCTGGAAGCATGGAGCTCGTACAAGACGACGTGGGAGCACTAATACGATAAGCGACGAAGCTCCCACAAGGATATGCTTGCGGGATAGGATGGCGGTAGATAATGGAATGTGTTTTGTTCATCGGCTAACAATAATGAAAAATGTGCATGCAGTTGAGTAGGATTATCACGACACCTGCCATGTTTGGCAGAAAAAATCTGATTGTGTTCGCGATACTCCGAGATTCCGTTTTTAAACCACACAACGCAAAGGGGAGGCCCTTCCGCACATAATCCACCACTCATGCGGCAGTTTAGACTTGTCTAACGAATAAATGACGAACTACACCTCTTCGTCGAGGGCATTTTCATCAGGGAGATGTCCGCGACATCTGACATGGAAACAGTATGAGCACTCGATGAGCCTAAAATTCAGTTATGTTTTTGATAATCAGGAGTATGGGTCTTTGATACCATACTGCACGATTTGCAGATAATTATTTCACAAATAGGAACAGATCACTCACTGCAACGGCTCCATACAAGCCGGACACACAAACGTCCTAGCTGCTATTAGCCCCCACCCCTTAATCTGGGTCAATCTTTTTAATTTAATGAAAAAACACCTTCTAGTTGGCCTTGCGCTCCACTTTTATTCCAGCAGGTCAACCAATACGTTTCCTATCTTACGTCAAAACGGCGCTTATCAACGTCAAACAGATTGCCCGTGCTGTCCTCGACAGCTATTGGCTGGGTAACCGATCAGGGCTCTCCCTGCCCAATGTATGAATCACGGTTTATCATACAATCCTTAATTTTACTTCAAAGTTTTAGGGCACTCCCGGCGTGCACGGTGCACGCTGACGTGCGGCCCACCTCCGAAAGCCGCAAGATTGTGCACGCGTAGCCTCTCTCATCCCACGGTCTCGAATCCAAACTGTATGATTGATTTGTGCTCGGCGAGTGTCCTCCCTCACACGAATCCGATCTGCAGTCTCTTCCTCACGGGCTGCTCGCTGAGAGACAGCTTCCACCTGGCGGGCAGTCCTCTGCTCCTGCTCTGCTGCTCTAGTTGCCTCCCGTACTCGTAAAATTTCCAATACACCGTCAGTGGTTAATAAAGCCCGAGCCCTTGTATTTAAAGTCCCGTTTTCTAGAACCGCCCCATCACTTCTCAATAAATTTCGAGACGACAAAAAGCTCTCCGACAATTCTTTCAAGGCCTCAAACGCTTCCTCCCTCGACGAATATGCTCCACGGTTGGTGATGTCTCCACAGCGAATGACTTCAGGAATAGCCCTCTTCCATACATCGCACCGCACACCACAACCCTTAAACCCATTCACAATATTTCCGTGTTTAACCTTACTATATGCAGAGTGCAGTAACTCACATACATGTCATTCCGAATTTCAGCAGTAGCAATCAATGACCTGTCATTCAGGGCATTACGTAGATACGTTTGGAACGGGGAAAAAGCTGAGTAGTCCAGTGTCTCGGTTCGGTGGTTTTTGTGAGCGGGAAGAGCCACTACATGGATTTTGTACTCTCGCAAAAGCGATCGCTTTTGCCATACCTCATACAAAGACCTTTCGAAAGGGCTTTGTATGAGGTATGGGCCCCATATCCGTCCATCGTCAAAATTAGATTCCTATGTCTTTCGCGTATCTCTTTTGTCTCAGAGACAAAATTCTCGCAAAACCGCAAGAAGATCTGGGAGTCCATTCCCGCGGGATCTCTGAAGGCGACAAGGGCATTTCCTGGGAGATAACATGCGGGCGAGTCCCGAGTCCCGTCGGGTCGTACTCGGTACTTGGCCCGCTTTCCAGGTAAAATTGTTATCGGTGTCCAGCTGCGTCCGTATGCAACGACTGGCATAATCGTTACGTGGGAAGCATTTCCCGACCACTTCATATCAATGGAATTATTCCGCCCCCTGCTCTCCAGCGCAGCCTTCGCTCTCGCTCTGAACGCTGTTCTGGTAGAGAAGCCGGAATCGTTTAAATTGAAAATTTGAGACCCATGTGTTACCTGAAATTCCCGATACACTTGCTCAAGACGAGCGAAGTGTTCTGCAAAATTTGACGGTGACATGGTGACAGCGCGGTCGCTCTCTAAATTGCAACGTCTTTTCATAGACAACTCTGGATGTCGTCGTAAAAAGCATTGTAGAAACCTGTCACCTGGGCGCAGATTTCGAAAAGGAATCGTTTCCTTGCGTTCTTGTGGAACTCGCTCAACGAAGTGCTGACCTAAATCTTTAAGACATTCACGAGACAATTGCGTTCCGTTTCGCGCGAAGTCCAGCGCGGAGTCGAGGATGGTTTTTTCCTCACGGGCATGGAGAGCCGAGGGTCGGTCTTGAGGGGATGGTGCGTCTTTGGCATTGACAAATCGCTGCAAGGAAGAATAGGGAATGTGATGCAAGCGAGCGGAGGCACGAATGCTTATTTTTTTGATGGTCACAGCGGTCTGTGCAGACCTGAGACACGTGAGTTTGGTAGCCGTGGGGAGGTGGGCAAAGCGCGGGCCGTGGTGCACCACGTTGCGAGGGTGTGGTGAGGGTATTGAGAATGGTGAGGCTACGATAGGGACTTGAGAGTTGCTCTGAGGGACCAAATGAGGGGGTGGTGGTCTTGTGATAGTGAGCTGAGGTACGATAATGGGCGGTCAGATGAAACTTGATGCTCCGAATTCAAAAATCGGATCGGCAGGGCGCGTAGTCCGACCCGTTTTCATAGAAACGCTCATCAATGGAAATTGTTGTATCATAAGGTCATGTTCATCAAACATTTATTGAAAAGTTAGACCCAAGTTAGAGCACTGATTCATGTTTCGGGCGGGGATGATAGTCCTGTGTCACACACTTCGGGTGTGACACATCACTGCGGTGTTTCTGATGAAGCGGCAGTGTTTCCGTGGACAGAACAGGCTTCTGCATTCCTGTATGTCGACATTAAAGACCGAGCAGTTGAGAAGATGTCTCGTTGCAAAGAACTAACGCTTTGAGACTAGAAAAGTCTAGTCGCACTGCTGCACTCTTCTGTCAGCCGCAGTGGTACGCACGAAAATGTGTCTACTGAGAAACTTCCCCAAAAGAGCTGCTGTACGAGCCGATATGTCCATGGTGCACCTAGACTAAACAACAAGGCACGAAGAGCACTATTCTGCCGACTGGTGTACATGAATGAATATCAGAAAGGGAGGTGGGCACAAAGGCCACAAAATTCTAATTTCGTTTACGAGATCTCTCTGATTCGTGCGCTGCGTAATGTCGAGTGACTAAATGCTTTTCAAAGCAACCTAAGAAAGGAAGAGAACAGCAGCAACTTCCGAGTTGGCGAGAGTAGACCTAAAACGATATGCCTTGGCAGGGAGGGTAGCCCCGGGGCACGCCCCCAAAACAGCAGAATTCTAATCCCGGGGGCGCGCGATGAAAGCCTAATGAAAGCAAAGCACAAGAAGTGAAACAAATTCAAGACGAGGCAGCGGGCACAAAGTCGAGAGTTTCTGGTGTGAGTTGCAGATTTCCCTTGTCGCCCAAAAACATTTCCTGGATGATAGAACACTTACACTCAGGGTCAAAGTTTTGGCGGGTAGCCTCTCGAAGCTTGGGAAGGCGAGGCTGAGCCGGAGCAGCCGCAACTACGGCCAGAAGACAGGCAAGGAGGCAGATGGCGAGAGAGAACTTCATAGTGCAGAGGGAAAGAATTTGCTGAAGTGAGAAACGGTTTGCTGTTGGAGATGATTTGCTGTTGCAGGGAAGAGGGATGAGTGGGGAGATTTCGCTTCTCTAACGCAACGGTTTTATACGCGTTTTGGGAAGTTGCTTGGATGCAACATCCCAAAACTGCCGTGCCTATGCTGTAGCCTACAGCATAGGCACGGCAGTACTGCACTGCTTCCATATTGCGTGATCTGCCTAGATCAGTTCATCGCCTGATTTCTTCGAATAGCAAGCAGCCTTTTGTTTTTGTTATTCACACGGGCCCACAAACAATACTCACGCTGTCCTCCTGGAGTTTTACATTCTCTGGAGATGGGCACACCAGACCCGCTATTGTAGACGCTCAGATCTCTTGTGAAACACGCGAACCCCGACTCATACAGTACACATGTAGATGAACAAGCTACGGTATCTGATTGGCCGCGCAGTATGATTGAGAAAGACAATTGGAGGATCAGGGGCGGTGCTCCTTGAGTATACCGCATGATCCGATTTGGTGTCAGTACCACCAGGTCTCTTTCGCTTCACCGCCGCTGGTGCCATCTCTAGCATTTCGTTTCACCATTCCCTCATATGCTAGGAGAGCATATAAGGGGATGGAGATACTGTAGGGTAGGAGAGAGGAAGGAGTGCAAAAAACAGCGAACTAAAGACAACCAGCAGCTAACAGCAAACGATAAAAGGCCCTTTCCCTGCCAAGTGACGTCCCCTTCAGATAACGTCCTACAGGGCTACATCCGCAGATCTCTATTTGCGCCTGTATCCCACATTGCGTAGGCGTGCTCTAGCGTTTTCCCGTCGACGTCTCTACTATGTGGTCCGGTACGCGAGAGATAATGGCATTGGCACTATTCTTGGGCGCATTCTCCCTGGTTGTAAATATATATATATACAGTAATAAAAAATATATATATATTTTTTTTTCATACGCTATATGCACCCCATTCTTGGGGGTCTCAGCACAAACACACCAGTCAAGACCCAACGCCGAATCGAAGGGAGTTTGGATGTAAGACGCAACGCCGAGACGAAGGGAGTTTGGATACGAAACAATGCCTTCATACCTGCTTCCGACTCGTTGTTACGTCATAAAAAATCTGTCTAGCTGTATACCACGCACCTAGAAAGTGCGAAGAGCTGAGATGCAGATGCAAGACAAATAGATACAGTAAAGTTTTACAAGGGTACTGTTACGACTGGTCCTTGATGATCTCGCCACTGGCCGGTCACTTTTGCTTCCCGTGGCCTCGATGCCCTGTTTAAAGTTTACTTCGTGCGCCGGCCTCTCTCCCCTAAATACCCCGGCCATCCAGCCGCCGCCTCCCGGTCCGGCCTACGCTATCCCCTCCTTGTGGCTCGCCTTTCGTGGCTGCGATCGCATTCCTTTCCCTTCATCCTCCTTTTCCCGCTTTTGCGTCGTCTCTCTTTCATTTCGATCCGTCTCCGTACGGTAGGACGTGCGGAGACAGGCCGTCACACTTGCTAGTCCCGTCTCTAACTGACAGCCGTGACTGTAAGTGTCTATTCCCTAACAGTGCTGTAGAGTACAGAACGAATGCTGTATCTCCATCCTACAAGATACGGAATAAAGCATATATAAGATCAACGAATACCTCCATCCTACATGTACAAGATACGGAGTAAAGCTTATGATCAACAAGATACGGTAGCATTTGCGCAAATAGAAATTGAAATAAAGTGGGACAAGATGCGGTGAAGCACAGTGCTGTAGGGCAGGCCTGGACGCTTTGAGAGATAAATCGCAGGGATTGCTCAGCAAGTAACTTTGGAGTAGCTCCGGCGTCAATAGCGAGAAAGATTTTATGCTAGTTTCTTTGCGTTCGCACTTGTAAATTTCGCTTTTATGTAACAAATGCTATCGATTTAGAAGCTTACAATTCTATAGCCGTAGCCTAGAAATGCGAGAAAGCGATGAAGCTTTGTTCGTGAACTAGCTCAACAAAAAGCATGATAAATGTCAGTAATGAGAGGTTTACACTCATTTCACCACCAAATGATAAATGTATTCTGCCAGCAAGCAGCTACATACTGCAGTACACTGCAAAACGTTTGCGCATAGCTACATAGTTGGAAAATGTAAAACCCTTCTGTTGCGGCGGCTTTGGATTTCTTCGCTATTTCGGTTCTCAAAGTCAGCTGATCACCCGTGCCAGTCAATCATGGAAAATTGTCGGTTGGGAGGTGCCGCCAGGCCCAACTGTACTGCTTGCTGTTGTCCGCTAACAAACGCGAAATTAATGATGTTTTGTCTCTGCTGATAAAACCCCCTCCTAGGGGCCATGCCTGTGCCTCGAGCTAGATTACAGTGCATTACTTCCTGTCTTCTTCTCCCTTCATAGGTTAATGGTTGATGGGATATTACTTCTGACAAATACATATGCTGTATGTTCGTACTTGTTTGTAGGCAGTCAGTGTGTCCATGTGCGCTAATAAATCGGAGTTGAATGACGGTACTTAAGTTGCAAATCATTATCCAGTGTCAGGGCACTTCTAATGTGATGTAAGTTCAAAAATACCAATTCACAGATGACACAGTTCTTGAAGGGAGAGAGTCAGTAAAGGCGATATTCTTACCCCCTATCGCTCCTAATGGACATTATCGCCGGTCCATGGGCCTTTTGTAAACATTTCCGTTTCTTATATCCCCTTCACTAACTCTTTCCTACAAGAGAAACAACGCTGCCGTGACAATCGATTTGTCGAATACAAAGGCACATGAGTTGTTCACACGGGAGACTTGTGCAGCTGCATTTCTCCTCGAATTTGAACTACCCCAGCCTTATTCCGCGAGCGAGACAGTTTCACCCTTACATCGCGTTCTGTGTTCTGGAAGTGTTGCACAAAAAACGACATCAAATGCTTAAATTTTGCCAATGACTTGTGGAGAAGGTACTTCTCATGAAATTGACTGACACGCATTCCTTAGTATTGAGACGCCTCCGTAGGATAACCAGATCAAAAGCCTGGCGGATGGACAAGATGTAGCAGCCCTTCGATGTGGAAAATGGCAATGTTGGTTTAGCAACGAGGGCGATTGAAGGAAGTCAGTCAGTATCCTCAGTGGCCTTCACGAAGTCGCAGAACTTTTTGTATAATGATGAATAATACATATCAACAAGCACTGCTCTGTCAGCGGTAGTGGCAAACACGGAAATGTGTGTACCGAGAAACTTTCTCAAGAGCTGTTGTACTAGCCGATGTGTCGATGTTGCACCAAGTCTGAACGACAATACATGAAGAGCACTATTCCGCTGAGTGGCGTATACGAATGAATCTCAGAAAGGGAGGTGGGCACAACGGCCACAAATTCTAATTTTGTTTACGAGATCTCTCTGGTTCGTGCGCTGCGTAATGTCGGGTGACTAAATGCTTTTCAAAGCAACCTAAGAAAGGAAGAGAACAGCAGCAACTTCCGAGTTGGCGAGAGTAGACCTAAAACGATATGCCTTCGCAGGGAGGGTAGCCCGGGGGTACCCCAAAACAGCAGAATTCTAATCCCGGGGGCGCGCGATGAAGACCTAATGAAAGCAAAGAACAAGAAGTGAAACAAATTCAAGACGAGGCAGCGGGCACAAAGTCGAGAGTTTCTGGTGTGAGTTGCAGATTTCCCTTGTCGCCCAAAAACATTTCCTGGATGATAGAACACTTACACTCAAAGTTTTGGCGGGTAGCCTCTCGAAGCTTGGGAAGGCGAGGCTGAGCCGGAGCAGCCGCAACTACGGCCAGAAGACAGGCAAGGAGGCAGATGGCGAGAGAGAACTTCATAGTGCAGAGGGAAAGAATTTGCTGAAGTGAGAAACGGTTTGCTGTTGGAGACGATTTGCTGTTGCAGGGAAGAGAGGTGAGTGGGAAGATTGTGATTTTGTGGCGCAGCGCAAAGGTTTTATACCCGTTTTGGGAAATTGCACCCAAGCTACAACATAAGCAAGGCACTGTTGCACTGCTTCCACATGGCGTGATCTAGACAGACCTGCACCTTTCCTCGTTCATTAATTACCTTGTACGGTGCTACGGATTCCGTATTGTGCGTTTGTACAATGAGCAGTCTGTCAAGAGTCTTGACAGACTGCTCATTATACATATTATACAGGTGTTGCATCCAATGTGCGTCTTGAGTCAACACGCACATTGGATGCAACACCAAGCCTTTATCAAGAGAGAATTGAGGCACATATGCAATAGTAAGTTCATTGCCGGTTCCCGTCGAATAGCAAGCAAGCAGTCTTCTTTTCACAAGAGCTCGCGGCAGTGCCAATCCTGGCCTCGTGGAGTGTATACGCTCTCATGAGATCAATATCGATTGATTGAGAGCTGTCGAGGTGCAAGACGGTTGAAGATACCACAAGCTGCCATGACTTGCAGGGGTTTGATAGACTTTGGAGGGACGACAAGTTGGTTTATGTGACAAATGGCCAGGGGGATGTCACGCTTGTGGCAAAGGGATCAGAATGAGTTCGATTTGGAGAAATCGGGAACGGCCTGCAACGGCAGATCGTGGGTTGACAAGATTTGCGTACGGCATGCATGTGTGCCCACGCTCAGTCGGATCCGACCGGACCAATTCCAGGCACCAGACTGCAGCTCTTTGGAACGTATCTCGGCGAGTACGAAACGGCTCGCCACCCTCTGTCCCCTTCGAGCACAGTCAGTGTTTTTGCCTGTTAGAGCTTGCTATTAACCGTCTCTCACAAGTTCAGCAAAATCCCGTTTCGTATCCAACAGTCAACTCTCGGCCAAACCCGTAATCCAGAAGGGCGCCGAGCTAACGCATGTGGGGCGGGAACGAGCCCGCCTCTGGGCTCGGTTGTCGTGCTTTCAGATGGAAGCACTGCGGTCCAGGAGATCAGGTACGACCTCATCTCCTCACGTGGGTGGAGACCCGCTGGATTGCGTCCCTACGTCCCTACCACATGAAAATCTTCTTCCACAAAATGATAAATCACGAATATGTCAAGCTACTCCGGCCAAGTATGAATGGCATTATCGCTCTGGGACATTCCCGTAAATGTCGACAAATAAGGTACAGCAGGACTATCTCCATGCGAGATGCGAAATATAGAATAATACTGGAGTACAGTACACAGTGGAGCAGGTCTTGATGCAATCTGAGATCCGTCGCAGGGATTGCTGTTGTGCAATAAGCCAATGGGGTCATTTCTAGTGTCTATTATACCGACAGCCTCAATTGAGGTACATAGCCTCAATTGAACGCTATTCACAAGCGCCAAAAAAGGACCGATACGGTACCTATGCACGCTTTTCGCGCCAAAAAACAGCATCAATGCCCCCTTAATAAGCGTGGGACCCTTCCCACATCGCCAATTTTCGAAGTGGTACGCAGCAGTACGTCTTGGAATCAGGCTCGACATTGCGAAACTTTCCCAAAATGACCGCCGCAAAAGACCCACGCCGTCGCATTGGTGCGCAGGTGCACACTAAAGCAACCTGCGTCACCAATGTATCCGAGTGCGCTCGCCTGTACGGAAGCAAGGCAAAAGGCAAACTTCTCAGTGGAACCGTCCAAGAAGTCCTCGTGGACACAATCAAAGGCCGTAGGCAGACCTCTTTGAAGGTGGAATGGACTGTCACAGTCCAACCAACCATTACAACAGCTGTAAAGGCGGTTAAGCTTGTTAACATCAAGCACGGTAGTGCCGAAAGGGTTGTTCGTCCGAGCGCCGAACCTTTGATTCCAGCGAGTCCACCCCAAACTCCAGTCACCCCCGCTACAGCCTCAACTGTAAGCAAGGCAAAAGCATGGGTTAATCAGCAATCCTGGGAACAAGCATCTGAAGACAGCAGCGGCACATCGACACCATCCAAAAGTACCGAACCAGACGCCATTGCACATGATATTCCATGGTACAAAGAGCATGTCACAGCCCCCATTGGTGGGTACTCAGCTCGCAAGTTTTGGACAGTTCGAGCGTGGAATGGAACAAATATATCTGAAGGCGCTGGAATCCAAGACCTTACACCATTCGACTGCTTCATGAGCATGTATCCATTTGAGCACCTCTCGCTTGTGACCGAACTTACCAACGAGAACCTCCTGGGTAAAGGTAATACAGGCATCTCACCGTCGGAAGTGCTTCGGTTTTTTGGGGTCCTTATCCTCATGACACGTTTCGAGTTCGGCAGTAAGCAAGATTTGTGGAGCTCTTTACCTTCATCTAAGTATATACCTGCACCTTCTTTTGGTCGCACGGGGATGTCACGAAATAGATTCTTTGATATATTAAGCAATGTTCGCTTCAGTCGTCAGCCATCGCACCAGGGCAATCTTTCGACAGCACCATTTCGATGGAAACTTGTGGACGACTTTGTGCAGGCTATCAACATGCACAGATTGGAGCGTGTGACGCCTTCTGATCTTATTTGTGTCGATGAGTCCATCTCGAGGTGGTATGGACTAGGAGGTCACTGGATAGACGTGGGACTTCCACAGTATGTGGCAATTGACCGCAAACCCGAGCATGGGTGTGAATTACAAGATGCCTCATGCGGGAGAAGCGGTATTATGATGCGTTTAGAGTTAGTGACAACGGCAGAAGATGAAGCGAAAAAAGAGAATGAGGGAAGCATGTTACATGGAGCTGCAGTCTTGAAACGTCTCGTTTCACCGTGGTCCGGTTCGCATAGAATCGTGTGTGCAGACTCTTATTTTGCAAGTGTTTATGCTGCTGAGATGCTGCTGAAGTTGAACCTCAAGTTTATCGGTGTCGTAAAGACAGCGACAAGGCTGTATCCAATGGATTACCTTTCGAAACAAGAGCTTTCGGAGAGGGGACAGCATATCAGTCTGGTAAGGAAGGGGCCAAACGGAAACAATATGATGATGGCGCTCATGTGGTTGGATAGGAATAGAAGGTATTTTATTTCAACAGCGTCGTGTGCAGAGCAAGGTGACGCCTACCTCCGCAAGCGCTGGAGGCAATTGGAGGGCGGTACAGAAAACGTAGAGGTGCATATACGGCAGCCAAAAGTCTGCGAAATATACTACAGTTGTTGCGCCCAGGTGGATAGACATAATCGCTGCCGTCAAGAAGTTTTGGATATGGAAAAGAAAATTGGGACTCAAAGCTGGCATTTCCGTGTGAACACATCGTTGCTCTCAATTTGTGTAGTAGACAGTTGGTTGCTCTGGAAAGGGGCTCATGGGTCAAGAAAGCACATGAATCAACGGTCGTTTTACGAGGCATTGGCGACAGAGTTAATTGACAACTTTTACGAACGACCATACTTGAGAGGAAGAGGCACGACAGGAGCATCGAAATCACAGAATGAGGCCCCTGCAGGACGACTGACAAGTGGAATCGGAATCCACTTGACTCCGACGAAGCAAAGGCGACGAAAGAGGGATGGAAAAGTTACGGCATATGCTTTGCAAAAAACCTGTAGGGTGTGTAAGATCCACAAGACCACACACCTGTGTTCTGCTTGCAGTGTGAGTGATAATATTGTTTGGCTGTGTCGTGCAGCGAAGGGCAGGGACTGCTTTTCCGTTCATTTAGGTGAAAAACACAATCTAAACAAGTCCCTTCTGGAGAAATCGTGAGGACCTCAATTGAGGATAATTTGTCCCTCAATTGAGGCTCTTGGCCGGTACAATAGACACTAGCCCTTGTCGGCTCTAAAGATAATGATCTGTAGAGCCGAGAAGGGCTAGTGTCTAGGTGACAAATGGCCTCATATGAGGTCACTTTTCAACTTAATTTTTCTCGACTTGTGCTAGCTGAACAAAATGGAAAAAGATACTCTCGCCACCGCAGTTGACTTCTGCGCTGTAGAAGGGTGGAGCTTGGAGAGATCTGCACGTCCTTTCCAGGCTTTTTGAGAATACCTAAAGAAGAAGCTTTTTTAAAGAACATCAAAACGTTTTTTGTTGATATCTTCGAAACCAAAACGCCTGTTTAAAATATCATCCGATTGTTGCCACTATATTAGATTCTTGGTATTTCTGTGTATTCATAACTGCTATCCTGATGTTTT
>NW_005179382.1:85689-159725 GCF_000350225.1 Chondrus crispus | reverse complement strand
CAGGAGCTCGCTTGTGCGAAGGCGTCCGAGGGGTTTTGTGAAATAGTCGGCCAAGTTGTTGCTGGTTGGGATGTGTGTCGCTGTTATGGTGCCCCGGGAGATGCCGTCGTGGATGATGTGATGCTTGATGTCAATGAACTTTCTGCGTTTAGTGGGCGCTGAGTTTTTGGCGACTTGTATCGTGGCTTGGTTATCGATAAATAGTGGTGTTGGATGGGGTTCTGGAAGGCCTATGTCGTCAAGGACACGTCGAATCCAGTGTGTTTGCGGTGTAGCAGTGGATGCCGCTAAATATTCAGCTTCGCAAGTGGAGCTGGCTACTGCGGTTTTCCTAGATGACATCCAACTGATGGGGCAGTCGTACATGGTATGGATTATCCCTGTCCTCGATTTTCGGTCGGGGTCGTTGGCGAAGTCGGAATCCCCGTAACTCTTGAGTGCATGTTGATTGGGGGAACTGTTGCGTGTGAATTCGATGCTGTGTCGTTGAGTTCCTTTCAAGTATCGAAGAAGCCATTTTAAGAGTTGATTATGAGTGATGGTAGGGTTGTGCATGACTGTGGCTAGTTTGTTGACTGCAAGTTAAATGTCCGGTCTTGTATTGTCTGCGACATAGCGCAGGTCACCTATGATTTGGCGGAGCAGCATTGCTTGCGGCGATGTGAGAGTTTCGGATTTGGATGCTTCGCCTAAGTTTGTTTTGTATGGGAGGGGGGTAGGTTTTAGATTGCATGTGGTCATGCGTGCCTTTTCTAGAATAGTGGCGATTACGATGGGTTGAGATATGTGGATGGATTGGTTTTCTTGTTTTGTGATTGTCCATTTTAGGTAGTTGGTGCGGAATCCAAGTCGTTTCACCTCGTATTTTCGACTGAGGTCGATGTGTAGTTGATCGTGGAGGTCGGGATCTGATGCTATTGATGGGAAATCGTCCATGCTTTCTGCAATGATGATGGAGCCTTGCTGGTTGTGTTTGTGAAATAGGCACGGGTCGGCTTGTGTAGGTTGGTATTGATGCTTGAGGAGGTGGGCGACCAATCCATCGTAGTAGATTCGCGCGGCTGGAGGTGTTCCATAAATGTTTTTGATTAGTTTTCCACCTTTGCAGGGATGTTTCAGGGAGCCGTCGAACCTGGGATGTTGCCTAATGAAGACTGGTTTTTTGTGACAGTAGTTCTCGTATAAGTATGCGGATGAGATATCCATATGTTCTGTGGTCCAATTGCGTGCGGCGGCTATGGATAGCAGGAGTCTGACGGTGTGTTTCTCTGCCATATATGTTGTGACGTTATCTGGGTCATAGTGATGACCTGCTATCATTTGGTCTCCTCGTGCTGCACAACGGGCCTTCGGTTCAGTTATTTGCCCTTGTGATGATCGCTTGTATCGATATGTCATGGTTAGTGGTATGAGTTTTTCATGAGCAGGGATAGCTGAGTTTGGGAGCCATTTGATTGCGTTGGTCTCATCGAGCTTGTCGAGTTCCTTGTGGTGGGCTATCGCCCATTGTGTAGCGTCAGGGTATTGGCGGGCGGCGCTGTGGTTTTTGGGATCAGGAGTGGTGAGTGGGACTTGATTCTTCTTGGCAAAAGTGGCTTTGAAGCTGTGATGGTGGGTGTAAGTAGGGTCACGGTATTTGTCGTATGGGCGAAAGTCCTGAGTTCGAATTTGGTGGTATCTTTGAGATTGTATATCCTGTACGGTGAGATGGTCTGGGGTGTGGGCATACATGTATCGTACTATTATCGCACGGGCTTGAAGTTTGGTTTTGTGTTTGTATACCGGTATAGTGCCAAGCTGGCCGAATGTGAGTAGCTGTGCTGGTTGAGCGGGGGTGCCATGCCATAATTCATATGGTGTGGATCCGGTGCTGGTGTGCGGCATGATGTTGTATTTGTATGCGGCATCTTTGACCGCGTCTTCCCAGTAGTATGGGGGTAATTTAGCGTGTTTGAGGTTGTCTCGAGCTGCATTCATTATCGTTTGGTTAATGCGCTCGGCCAAGGAATTTTCTTGAGGCTGATGGGGCGTGTTGTTGAGGTATTGTATGCCTAGGTCAGTGTACGTGTGGAGAGCGGCTTTCGATTTGAATTCTTTTGCGTTGTCGGTGCGGTATATGGGTGGAAGTCGGCCGTTTTGGCGAAGTTGCATGAAGAATTGAGGCATAATTATCCCGCTTTCTCGTCGATCTTTGAGAAAGAATAGGATGAGGTATCGGGAGGCGGCATCAATGTATGAGAGGAAGTGTAGATGCCCTTGCAGTGATGGAGGATTGATGGGACCACATGTGTCAGAGCTGATGTATTCTGACGGTTTGTAGGAGTGCTGCTTTGGTTTGTGCGGGTAAGGTCTTTGTTTGGCGTGTGCACATGCTGAGCAAGATATGGTGGCCGAGATCGAAGCGAGGCGGCGTGGTACTGCATGCACGAGTTGTTGACGGGCAATGGATTGGATGACGCGGGGTGCAGCGTGGTTAAGTTTTAAATGCCAGTCGTGGAGTGTGATAATGTCCAGGGATGGGGGAGTGGGTGTGGGTTGGGTGTTGCGAAGCTTGTAGATGGGTTGAGTATTGTGGTGCTTTGCGGTGGTGGTATTTGGACGTTGCGAGAGTAGTATATTGGGTTTTGAGAGAGGTGAAGATTGCTCATTGGATTTGGGTTGCGCTAGCTTCGTACTTTTAGTGTTTGAGGGTCGTGTGCGAGCGCTATGAGCGTGGTTCTGTGTGGAGCTCCAGGTGTATGCTTGATGTTTGTGATTCCATGGAGCGGTTCCGAGAATCCTGGATGTGCCTTTGTTTCGAGCGTACATGATTGCTTTGGTTCGTGTGAAGAGCACGTTTCCATGGTGGATCGTGATGTCATGGACGGATAGTAGATTGGATTTAATCTTCGGCGTAACGAGGGCTGGTATGCGTATTGTGTTGTTCATATTCGTCTTGATTGATGTGTGGCCACCGTGTGTACAGTGGGTGCTGTCGTTAGTTGCTGTGTTCGTTTTGGCGCGATAGGAGTTCGGGTAGGGGATATGTTTGGTGTGGGAGACATGTGACGGATGAGCTCCGGAGTCGAGTGTATACGTACATGGCGGCGGTTGATGGTCTTCAGCTGATATGATTGGATGTTCATGCACTTCCTAGGTAATGTGCAGGACGTCTGGAGCTAATGCACGAGCTTGCGTGTATTGTTTGGTGGTTGTTTTCCGTTGGTGACGAGGGTGTTGAGGGTGTCGACATTCGTAGTCCCTGTGGGCCGGATGAGGTATGCCTCTGCTTTGATGAAACCTGCATGGGTTCGAGGTACGACGTGGCACTCGACGAAGAGAAGGGGCTGTTCTCCATGTGTCTTGGTTCGCGCTTGTAGTTATGATAGGCGAATGTCCTTGTGTCGTACTGGTGGGTTTTTGGAAGGAGGTGTAGGAAGTTATGCGGTTGAATTTGTGTACAAAATCCTTGACATCGTGGGGATCCGGTGAGATGAGTTGGACACCTACTGTAGATGTGACTGGATTGAAGCGTAGTCCGTCAATGAGAAATTCTACAGTTGTTCTAGGGTCTGATATAGAGGGGTAGCGTGCCGCTATCATCTTGGTTCTGATTGTTTCATGGGCTGTGATATATTGAGAGAGTGTCATGTAGGGTAGAAATGCGGTTTGTTCCGCGAGTTGCTTGAGGTACGTGTGATCGGAAGTGTTCGTGGTGTCAAGATGTGCAGTAATTGCTGTTATGAGTTCGTAGGGTGTAGGATCGCTCGTCGGTGTGATGATGAAGTTGGCAATTTCGGGTGGGATAGATGATATGATTTTGCCGATGAGATAGTGTTTGTTGAGCTGAAAATCTGTCTGTTGGTTTGGATCTTGGGGTACTTCGGGATTGCCAGTGATGTGGTTGATGCAGTCGATGGTGTGAGCTGCGGCGCGAATTGCTACGAGCCATGGGCCATAGTTGGCTGTGTCGAGTTTGGGAACGTCTGAGCGTTTGTCCATGTTGCTGAGGGTTGGCTAGAGCCGAGGAGGTGGGAAGTATGTCAGTAGTGCGGTGAGATGTGAGGGAGTAGGGAGGAGCCTCCGCTGGCAGAGGGATCGGATGTGTGACGTCGTGTTGGATTTGCAATGGGGGGTAGTTAGCGAGTGTTGCCCATAACCTGTGTGAACACGAGACCGATGTCCTTTATTTACTCGTCGTCGCTCTGTGTGCCTACTTATATGCACACACTCAGGACAGTCTGTCCTGTGCGGTCTGACATTGTTCACAGATCACTTGTAGGGACTACGGTGCTACAGTATTGGCCAACTGCATCTCTTTAGCCCCGTTCCTCTCTCCGGCTTGCTCTCCTCCTTTGCCTGCATCGGATGGCACTACTGCGAGTATTTCACTGTATGAGATGTTCAACGAAGGAGGAAAGTCGCAGGTCGGGCTAGATCACGCAATGTGTGAATAAGTATTGCAGTAGTGCCATGCCTATGCTGTACCTTGGAGGTAACTTCCCAAAACTCGTATAAAACCCTTTCGCCAGGAAAGCGAAACCTCCCCACCTATCTCTTCCCCGCAACAGCAAATCGCCTGCAACAGCAAATCGTTTCTCACTTCAGCAAATTCTTCGCCTCTACAATATAAAGTTCTCTCTTGACATCTACCTCCTTGCCTGTCTTCTGGCCGTAGTTGCGGCTGTGGTGAATCTGGGGAGGGCCGATGACGAAGGATCGTGTTCTGTTAAGGACATCGGACAGTACCTTGCTGGCGAGATATAAAGGGATGTGTACTTGTGGTCTAGGTACTGTACTGACGTATCTGGGTTATGGGTTATATTCTGGATGGACTAGTAGCATGTTGCGTAGTAGAATATAATGGGTGCATCCAGAAATTGCCACTCCATCACTCCAACACAGTATGAAAAATGTCGAAAAATGCAACTATGCCACCACTGCGCTACTCAGCCCGCCAAACCTGAGCGCGGCTGCCGTATTCCGTCTTACACCATTTCCCCGCCTTCTCGCTTTCCTTGACTTCAACACATGCCAACATCATGCCAAACACCCCTCCTCTCCCAATTATTGCGACGTCGTTCGCGCCCATGGCTTCCCGTCAAGTCCCATCTGGTGCCGAGGTCATCGTTGACCTCGTCGATCAAGATCTACACGTTGTAGCCCCGCCCCCGACCCCCGCCACGCCCAACCCAGTCACACCAACCGCAGCCACGGGACCCCCGAGACTCACACATGCCACATCCACCCCGCCGCCAACATTCCGCACACGGTTTGCCCCCTCAAAGCATGCCGCACCAGCCCGCGCCCCGACGAATGCCGCACCAACCCCTACCCCCGAGAAGGTCGCACTAGCCCCAATCCCTACGGATGTCCCACCAATCCATACCTCGACACGTGCGACATCAAACCTCACCCTTGCACATGCCTCGCCAACTCTCATTCCAACGAATGCCGCACCGACCCCCCCTCCCGAGCATGTCACACCATCCTCGATCCTTGCACACGCCGCACCAACCCCCCCAACCTTGACGCATGCTGCACCAACCCTCCAACCCTCGACTCATGCCTCACCAACCCCCCCACCCTCGACGCATGCCACACCAACCAGCACACACCTGACGCATGCCGCACAAACGCGCACACACCTGACTCATGCCGCAATCACACCCTCACACCCGACGCATGCCTCAACAATCCCCACAATCCTGACGCATGCAGTACGAGCCGCCACCCCGACAAATGCCACACCAGCACCGATCCGGATGCCCGAAATACCAACCGCACGCCCGACCGCACCGACTACAAATCCGACGAATGAGACAAGGAAAAACACTTCGCGTCGCACTACCAAGCCAAAGTCCCGCGCTGGTGTGCCCAACTACTCATCCGAGGATTTTGACGCTCTCCTCTCCATTACCGCAGAAGTAGAGCCGTTAGGCTCCAACCATTGGGCCATCGTTGGAAACCGCTTTGGTGAGTGGGCCGAATCCAATGGCCGCCCCATTAGAGATGCCGAGTCTCTCAAGAACAAATTTGATAAGTTATCAAACACGAAAAAGAAAACAGGAGACCCGTCCTGCCCCGAGCCGGTTCGAAGAGCAAAACACATTGCACGCGCAATTCAGAGCAAGTGCGCTGCGCGTGTACTGGGAGGCGAGGACGATGACGAGTTGGAAAACTGCGGGGATTCGGAAAGTTCGTTGAACGCCGGAGGCAGATGGGAAACAGAGGAGGAGTCGGGCACTGTCGGAGTGCGGCAAAATAAACGAAAGGCAGGGCAAGGTGGCCGTGGGACCCCCTCGAAAATTTCGAGAGTCGACTCGCAAATGCTCGAGCATGTCG
Source organism: Chondrus crispus (assembly GCF_000350225.1). NCBI lineage: Eukaryota > Rhodophyta > Florideophyceae > Gigartinales > Gigartinaceae > Chondrus > Chondrus crispus. Next base: position 153,401 of record NW_005179382.1, on the reverse strand, counting down.
GAATGCTGAGCGAACACATCGGGAGCATTTCGCGATCATTTAATTCGAACCGGTCGGCTGAAAATGCAGCTAGTGAGGATTCAATTCGGCAGGTCGTTCAGGAGGAGGTCACAAGAGTACGGGAAGAGGTCAAGCAGGTGCGTGAGGAATTTAAGGAAACGATGCGGCCCACGAATGAAATGCTGAATGAAATGAAGGCTGTCTTAAACATGCTAGCTCAGAACGCAGTAAGAAAGGATACGGAACAGAAATAAACTTTGCACAGTCCTTTCTCAAACTACCCAAACGTTTACTGTTGGAACGGCAACTGCGTGCGACTGTACGTAGTTCGGATCTGGTTGAGTCCAACAAATCGAGCGCGCAAATTGAAAAGATGGCAGCAGATGAGTAAAAGTCGCATCCTTTTGTTAGAATCCGCTGGCAAGGGTACTTTAAGGCGAGCGAACGGACCCTTCACTGCACGAACACCCCACTGGGCGCTTTGTCGCTCGCTTGGCATAACGCGTTGTAAAACGATGTCTACAGCCGCGAGGTGTGAGGATGCGGGAATGTCGCTGGTTTCATTTGCCTTGCGCGAACGGACAACTTTTCCATTGGTGGCTTTCAGGTTGTTTACGAAGGCGGTGTCTCCCAAAATAGCCATGCCAGGTGGCGTCATTTCATCAGACAATTTCGGGAAGTATAAACCCGATGCCATAGCCAGCTTGTTATCGTGCCAACTTCCCGGAAAGTTAATAGCAGCGTGTATGAGCTCACCAAAAAAATTAAAGACGAACAAATTGGTCACCTCGACAGACTGTGTAAACCCTTCATAGTACGCGTTCTGAAGGTTGGCGTCCGTGTAGTCAGCGCAGGGCATTCTGCCACCGTCCGTTATAGCGAACACGCCAGTGAGAAGGCCTCCATTCTGCCGATTGTTTTCGAGAAGAGCTGCTGAAAGCTTCATTTCGGCAAATGTAGGCCAGCAGATTGCAAAATCAGTTCGCTCTTGTTTGCGAACAACGCGCATCAGCACCCCTAAGCTGTAGTCTAACCATACACTTACGCTGGAGGATACAATTCCAAAAATAGGGCACATATTGTAGACTGTTCCTTTTGTTTTGATGTACCATAACGTCAGACCGAGCAAATCAATGCTGTTAAGGAAAGGCTTACGTCCTCTCGTCTTTACACCGTTTCTGTATGGGCTCCCAAAATTGAACCCAACGCGCTCAGACTCAAAGAATGGCAGAATACGCTGTAAAATGATGGCCTTTGTGAAGTTTGTCGCGAGGAGAAAGTCATCGTCGATGCCGCATGACAAAATTTGATTCCATGCCGTTGTCAGCCTGGTGTAAACCGGTCGGATCAATGCCGCTCGGCGATACTGAGGGGGCTTTCTGGATCTTCGTTTTCTCCCGTTTATCCTTCTCCTTCGAAGAACCCTCCATGTGAGGGAAACAGCAGCAACAGATGCTGCTGCTGTTGCGAGCACTGCGAGTTCTTCGAGAGCTTGTGTGCGTTTTGGGCTGGCCATCATAGGATATGGGGCAATTTTGGGTCGTCCGTGTTGATCCTGAGAGCAGGAAGGGGATCAACTCCCCACAAAATGTTATCATATTGCAGAGTGGCGGAGTGCAAGGACCCCTCGGGGGTCCTTGCACTTCAGCAGAAGTGGTGGGGCGCCCACTACATTTCCAGCCCAGCGGAGGCCTGTGATTGGCCAAAAAGTGTCGCAGTGTTGGAGTGGCAATTTCTGGATGCACCCAATAGTGAGGGCCGTTCCTAACTCGCAGTCCATCACACTGAGGGCCACCAGAAACTCTCGACTTTGTGCCCGCTGCCCCATCTTGATTTTGTTTCACTTCTTCTTCTTCTTCACTTTCGTTTGGTTTTGACAGGTTGCCCAATGAAAAAGCTATCTGCTGTCTTCCGGGTAGGAGGTTCTATCCTGAGTGCAGGGAGTTTTTTTAGCTCTACTCTCGTCATCTCGGAAATTGCTGCTGTTCTCTTCCTCTCTTAAGTTGCTTCGAAAGGCATGTGGTCACCCGACATTACGCAGCGCACGAATCAGAGAGATCCCGTAAACAAAATTACAATTTGCGGCCGTTTTGCCCAACTCCCTTTCTGAGATTCATTCATATACGCCAGTCGGCAGAGTAGTGTTCTCTTCATGTCTTCTCGTTCAGTCTAGGTCCACTATGGACATTCTGACTCGTACAGCAGCTCTTTGGGGAAGTTTCTCAGTAAACACATTTTCATGCGTACCACCACTGCGAAGAGAAGAGTGCAGTACCCTTGGTATTGTACCTTTTCTAGTTGCAGAGCGTTCCACACACAATCCTACCAACGCGATCTGCCGCCACGTCGCGCCCTCCAGCGTCTGCACCTCAACCCCCGCCACGCCGTCGCGCCGCGCCCCGCATTGCCAAGTCTGCAGCCGCGCGACTCGCAAGTAGCGCCCCGAGTCCGGCGCACGCTAAGTCAGACCCAAACCCGGACCTGGCGTCAGACGTGCGCAGCCGCCGCCGCCCGCGCCGCTGCGTCCGGACGTCGCAGCCAGGGTCGTCTGCCGGCTCGTCAACGTGGCCTTCCGCGGTGTGATCGATCGCCGCGCCGGAGATGTCCGATGAGGACGAAAGGTGGGCATAGTAGCGGCGCGTGGACACGTGCTGGTGGCGCTTGAGAGACTCGGAAGTGCGGCATAGGCGGACGTTGTGCTGAAGCAGAGCAGGCAAAGACAGGTTTCGCATCAGGTGGGTGGCGTGAGCGAGCGCCTCCGCCCGCGGCCAGACGGGATTGGGGCTGGTAGGGAGGACGGTGTGGCGGCGAGCGTTGAGAGGCCGTAGTAGGCTGTGACTCACAGCCTGTGAGGCGCGTGTTGCGCGGCTTGCGCTGCTTGCGCCGGACGGCGTCCGTCATGGAGGGGTGGTTGAAGGGGCAGAGGGAGGGAGGAGGCGAGGGAGGAGGCGAGGGAGGAGGCGAAGAGGGAGAGAGGAGGTGAAGAGGGAGAGAGGAGGGAAGCGAGAGGGATATGTTCTGGTTGAGGTCGGTTTTCCTTACAGCGGGGCTTCAGTAAATTACTGTACAAGTCGTCCTTCTCTTTCCCCGCAGCGTCTCTCCCCACCCGAACCTATCCTCTATGCGCTCATTGCTGAACTCTCCCCCTCCTCCCCCGACTCGTCATCTGCAATGCCGCCATGTCCACCGCCCTCCGCCTCGTGCACATACATCTCCTCCTCCTCCATGTCCTTCCCCCACAGGCGCTCCGCTCCCCTCCCCGAATTACCACACAACCTCCGCCCTCCTCTCCGCCCTGCAATCCGTGGCGCGCTCCTGCCCGCACGGCCGCGTAGAGTGGGCGTCTCTGACGCCCACCTCCCCGCATTGCTGTTGATAACGCTGTCCCACAACCTGCGCCACCTCCCGCCCTCCGCGCTCGTCTCCCGCCCGGCGCTCCTCGCCGTGTTTGGCGAGCACGGGCGCGAGCGCACAACATCCGAGCTCGCTCTGCACATCATCTGCGCGGCGGGGGCGGCGGCAATTGCTGGCGGGGCGCTGCTTCGCGGTGCGTCGCGATGCGCTGTCATAGTGACTGCGCGCGGCGGTGTGTAGCGTTGACGGGCAACGTCGGGGCGATTGTGATTGGATTCGTCGCACGGAGATACAGGCGTCAGCCGCGCGAGTGGCCGCCGCCGAAAGTGCGGGCACTATCGCGCCCGTTGCGGCGCACCCCCGCCGCGCGCCTGAGCCCCGCCCCAATCCATATCCCAGGAAAATCCACACCCCCGGCGAATCCACCCCTTGTCCCGCTGACTCCCCCTCCCCCAACCCCCGAAATGCATCCCCGATAGCCCCCCACCGTCCTCCTCCGTTCACTCTCCCCGCCCCAACTATGGAGCGTCGCGTACCCCGTCGAGCAGACGGCCGTGCTCGCCCTCTTCGCAAAGGTCCTCGCCGGCCTCCTCGTCGGAGGCATTCTCGGCGTCTTCTCCACTAGCGGCTCCGTCGCCAGGCCGTGTTCGCTATTCTCGCCGACGTCGTGTGGAGCGAGTGGGACAGGGAGGCCGTGTGCGATTTTATCGTCACGTACATGGCCGCGAAATATCGCAGATTGGTGGCCCCTGACGGGGTGTTTTGCCTAAAAACTTTTGAGAGTTGGGTGTTGGGGGGAGGACGGGCTGGGTGGTGTACCGTATGTCGTATACAGTACCCTTCTGGGCGGCTCAATTCTAAAAAGGAGTCAATTCTAAAAAATCAATCCATCCTACTCCCCTCAAACCTCAACCCCTTCCGAGAAAACCACCGCTCGGCCATCTCATACCCTCCTACACTCTCTCTGATCTCTAATAATGCAATAGACGGTGCCTCTTGTGGCGTGAGCAGAAATACCACGCTCTATGCGGGCCAAACAATTGGGCACAAGAAACGCCTCGCCAGACACAAAGCCGAGCGTGTAGGAAGAGAAAAAGGACATCACTTCCTGATGTGCGGCGATCCTGCAAGAACAGTCTCCAGCCGAACGGACGTCTCTCTTTCCATCGGGTAAGCCTTGACAGAAAAGGACACAAAAAACTTAAAAAACTGCTAGACCTGAGTCGCACTTCGCTAGTCGCCAATCGATTTTGTCTAGCGCTGAGGAAAGTTTAGTAGTGTCAAGGGAGTGAGCGCTGTAGTCCCCAAAACGCGAACTCGCTTACAGAAGCGTGTGCACAGGAACGGTTCCCCGCACCCCTCACGGCCTCAGATTGTAGCCGTCGGGTGCCAATAAGAGGCCGCCAATTGGCCATCACGGTGACATACAGTGACGCGCGGTCACGGCGCGAATCTTCTCGCAAAAACGTTAAATTTTGAACGCGCCATTTTGCCGCGTCCACGTTTCCCAGCTCTAAATTCTGAACCCGCCATTTTGCCGCGTCCACGGTCCACTGTCGGTACACCTCGCTGCGGGCCCTTCCTGCCAACCGCTGAGCACGCGACACTCGGCCGTTCTGTCGGCTTGCGGCGCGTGATATGCCCCGTCAACGAGAGAATGCCACTGCAAGATCACGCCGAATGCTGCGATGCGAGGACTGTGAATGGACCAAGCGGGACCGTTTGGGAAAAGTTTGCGCGAGGTGCTGCGAGTGCACATCAAAAGCTTTGAAGTGCAGTTCATGCGCTGCAGCGCATGCTGGGTGAAGAAACGGCAGCAGTAATCGACGCAAGCAATTTTGTGGATGTGCACAATGTCGGAATCAGTGGCAGAAATTAGGAAACATAACTGATTCTGTTGGCGAGGGTGACCAAGGCGAAATCAAATGTAGAGAAGCAGGGGGACACAGAGATGGAGCAGCTCAGAATCGGAGAGAAGGTTGTGATGGTGTGACTGTGATGGCAGAGACAGCAGCTGTCGTTGATGGCGTAAGCATGAGTGAAAAAGTCCGGGAAGAAGCTAAATCGCCGTTCGAAGACGACAGTGCTGAAAATACCACAGGCGTTCTAAACGCATGCCTCCCCTACAGAGGATGTGGTGACAGGAGAGAAGCTAATGACGAAGCACCTGAGGTACACCAGGCTGGTGAGGTAAGTGCTGGCAAGCTCTCAAAAGAACTTGCTTGTGGGCTCGGAAGTGGGGCCGCGGGTGACGCTGGAGACAATTTTCGAGTGTTGCCAGGGTGGGAGATTCAGCCACGGGCAATGTTGGAGTTGAAGCGGCTGACGGACAACGAGCTCTCGTCCGGGTGCAAGCTGGCACCAGTGAGAGCAGAAGGTTTAGGTGCTCGAAGGAGCTCTTAGCTCCAGAGGCGCAAGTCGTACCAGGGGAGATGGATGCGGCGAGCCCTCCCATGCGAGCGGGCAACAAGACTATCATGTCGAGCACAAGGCGGGTATTGCTTTGGCTGGGGTGCATAAGATTGAAGGCGATGCTTCAGGGCCAACGCGTTGTAGCTCATGCCAGTGGACCGGACAAGGAGCCGTTATTAGTCCGTGCTCAACATGCTGCAAGTGCGGAGATTCTACTTCAGATGATCTATGCTGGCAACTGGCACTGAGGCCACGCCTGCCACGGTGGCTTTGAGTGCTCGGTGCAGAGCCCGGATTGTAGGGCATGGCCCGGCATGGGATGTTAGTAGCATAAAATACAAGATACATGTCGTTCACCAGACTGCCCATTCCCACAGATTCCCTTGCGAAGGTGAGGATTTCGAGACCAGGAGCAGTGTTCTGCAGCAGTTTAATCGTAGGCTGCACAGTGGGGTAGTGAAAACTATCCGAGCTATGGTTGAGAAGGGAATGAGACCAGAGCTCATCTTCCAAGCGTGCATCAAGGCTTCCGACGACGGCGGCGAGGACGTGAGGAACCGGACGATGCGGCCTAGTCTAGAGGGCTTGCAGGACACGATTCGACGCCAGTACCAAGAATTTGCGATGCTTGATCACGATCCGGCTCGAGACCTGTTACTACTGCTGCATCAGTTTGCAGACCACGTCTTACTTCGTCCCACTAATGGCGGGGAATTCATCTGCGTGTTGTCAAGTCCGATAAGTCAGAACATGGCGAGGCAATTGCCATTCAAGGAGTATGCTTTCGATGCTACGCACTCCCTGAGTGACGCAGGCTTGCACCTTCATTTACTGGTCGCTGCTCAAAAACATCGCTCTGGACACGTCACGTTGGAATTCCTCACTCAGTCGAAGTCTATGGCCACAATAAAGCAGTGCTTGGAGGCCGCCATTGCAAAGTTGGGAGATGAATTTGCTCCGTCCGTCGTGTTAATTGACAAAGCCAAAGAGGAAATTGGAGCTCTTCGAGCTGTGGGGATGAAGCCTCGACTTTGCTTTTTCCATCAACTACAAACGATCAAGCGCATACTTGGCGGTACGCCGCTGTGCTCTGCTGTTCTTGATCATGAAGACACAAGGACTGCGAGTACTGTTCCCGCAAGCGAGAAGATTTGCTTTAAGGTGGACCCAGACAATCAGTTCACACTACTTTGTATCATCGCTTTGAGTCGGTTTTGTAGTATAACACCCCCCAACGGAGAGGGGTGTATACTCTGCTCGACGTAGACCCGTACGTGGGGCGAGAAGACGGGGTGAACACACAGCTAACGAGACAGGGACGCGGGACCTGGTAGCGTGGTAGAACGGGACGGTCGGGGACGAGCTTACGCGCGGGCCGATCTACACCTCGACGCCCCGGAGCAGCGCTGGGTAACGTACCAGCGCTGACGGGCGGATGCTGATCTAGGCTCGCTCGCGTACGCGGCTGTCCCCTACCCGCTTTGTCCCGGTTAACGCGCGCAAAGGCGGATCGCGCTCGTTGGTTAAGCTGGAAGACGGACCTAGGCGGTCGGTCGTGGACAAGTCCGTGCTTGTCCCCCTACACCGGCGCCGCTCACGCTCGTATTTAATGTATTCAATGCGTCCATCATAATACTACAGTACCAGTATGCTGTAGCAACTTACTGTAGCGCGGGTCGTCCCGCGCTGTAATGCTGTCAGCCGTCGGGGCTGACAGCACACGTGTGAGACGCGTACTGTGCGCGCGGTGGTACGCGCCTCCTACACGTGTACGCGTGTGGTCGCGTGTCCTCCGTACACGTCGGGTACACGTGTGCGCGTGTGTGGTTCGTATTGATCTGATCTAAATCTAATTGCGAACCGCCGTTATGCCACAGGTTTGCGTCCACTTTTACCGAATTTAATGCTGCCACGGACAAAATGCGAGCCTTTATCCTCGAGGACATGGTCTCTGAGGCTGGCGGCGATAGAGAAAAGGAGTGATGGCGACGTCTCTGGACGTACTGGCAACTCAACTGGATCAATTGTGCTGACTTGTGGGCTGACTTTGCTTTTTCTGAACACTTGCGTTGGATTCCAACTTCTAATTTGTGCGAGTCACGGTTCCGAGCAATTAAAAGAAAGTTTCATGGACCATGCTTCCACACCAGGCTTGGTACGAAACGTCTTGAATTTGTTCTGGGAACAGGATGTAGAACGGTGTTATGTTGAGCACGGTCGATGTTTGAAGCAGAGTAACGCCTTTCGGCGCAATGATCGGGAGCTTGCGAAAGCAGAGTCACGCTCGGACGAGTGCGCTGCCTTTGTACCTGAAGGGTGGCCGATGAAATGTGTCAAGTACGAGGGTTTATTTACTGTGCCATCATTCGGGAATGATAAAAAGTTGCTCAATGAAGAAGGACCTTACATTGTCAGCTTGTCTCAGAAGATCTGGACATGTGTATACTACCAGAGTCTGAATTCGCGCATCGGCCGCGTGACGCAGCTGTGCAAGCACCTGCACCTCGTCGGCATAAGGTATCCGAAAGAGGCCACCATTGCAAAGCTGCATCATGTGAGTGTTGCGTATGTTCCAATGTCCTTGCGCATGCAAAATCCAAGCCTTCAGCTTTTGGGCAAAGACGCGATCGAAAACGCAATTGTGTCGGCAGAACATCCATCCATCGACTTGCATGGAGATGATACTCCTATGCTCGACATCAGCGAGGTTGACTCAACAGACACGATATCCGCGGACCGCGAGGTGAAGGAGTCGTACTCTCGCCTTCACTCAGCGTTGAAAAACACGTGCGCGTGTCTTTGCCTAGCCGGTGTCTCGTCAGCAAACGCACGGCGAGCTCGCGCGTTGATTATGGACGTACTGAGCGCTTCATCCCTGGCACCCGCAGACAAGGCGAAGGAGATCACAGGATCACAGATCAAGGAACTTTACGGCCGATGGTGGAATGTGCAAGCAGATGTCATGGCGACCGTGTACAACGCAGGTTCGCATGCGGGCATGAGATCAACGCTTGCTGCCTGGGTTGCGAGCGGTGCTGCAGCTGAGCTCGATGCTCTCGGGTTTGAAGCCATGCACGTCGCTGATGCAGCACCGACAGCATTCACCGCGAATGCCTACAACGGATCACGGCTGCTGCTACCGCGGTCCCAACAGGGACCCATCGAAAACGCAGCGCCCAATATGCCACAAATACTCCACCATAAACGCCGGCGTCATGAAGATCCCGCCGGCTCGCGTGCTGGTATACAAGTACCACGGCGAACTGCGAAAAAAGGTCACAAGCCGAAGGCGCCCTTGGCGTCATTAGTGACAGTGCATGGGAGGGATGCCGCTCGTGATGTGACGGCTGCACCCGAGCGACTGAGTGACGTCAAATGCGCGGTCCTTCAACAGACATTTCCGGCTTCGACAGCCGTTGAATGGCCTGCCATTCGCGCAGAAGACCGGAGGTTGACCAACACTAGTCCTGCAGTGCAGTCGATGAGTCGTATGAATATGTACAAAGAACTTGGGGGCACGCGTCAAATTGCGTGGTTTCGACTTTCCGCAAAAAGCGGATCCGAAGATGGAAGTAGAAATCCACTAGCACGTGGCAGAGCCCCGGAAAAGGAGATGCTCGCAAAGGGTAACTACGTCATGCAGCGAATTAGCAGTACTGTACCGAGGGTTTCGCAAGCAACTGAACACTAGATTGTCATCGGTCCGCCTGGGGCCCGCAGTAACGCTCAAAGTACGACCCGACGTGCCCCTGGACAGCCTGCTGCCAGTAGCGACGCCCATTATCCAATTCCATACCCCCCTCGACCGCTTGATGCCAGGAGCGATGCTTGAACTCCGAGAATGCTCGCCCTTGACTCTGTTGGGGACGGCAGCGACGCTCGAGCTCCGATGCGACACGCCCCGGGCCTGCCTGCTGCCAGTTGCGACGCCCGGTCTGCAAAGCCGCACCCTCTCGGTCCGCCTGAAGCCGGGAGCGATGTCCGAGCTCCGAGGTCGCGATGTCTGAGCTCCGAGGTCGCGGGCCCTGTGACGGTCTACGGCCGGCAGCAACGCCCGGGCTTCGGAGGTGCACGCCTTAGAAGAGCATTTCGACGTGATGGGGGTCGCAACGACCAACAGTAGCAGTGGCGCTTTTTTTGAGAGTGAATGAGGCTCAAAGCAGATCTCTAAACCTACTTGCGTTGCCGCAAATCCATCTAGTATCACTGAGTCGAATCAGTTTTTCGATGTTGTCCTACGAACAGGACGCTGATTCACACTGCATACGATAGTATGCTTAGGCGGCATACATAGGATATGCTCAGCTCAGGCGATGTAGTCGACGTAAAATTCTTCCGTTTTCACTGCACCGCGCAGAACTTTTTCAGTCCGCCCGCGTGACGCGGGCCTATTTGAAATGATTATGTAGCGTCACTGTACCGTGGTGGCCACTTGGCGGCCTCTGATTGGCACCCGACGGCTACGATTTGAGGCCGTGAGGGGTGCGGGGAACCGTTCCTGTGCACACGCTTCTGTAAGCGAGTTCGCGTTTTGGGGACTACAGCGCTCACCCCCTTGACACGGGACATTAGAGGCTGCTGAGAGAGGATTTGCAGTAGATTGTGCACTCATGAAGAGCGTACAGGGACAAATTCCGCAGGATGGACGTAACTTCTTTTCCAACGGTGTCCCTTCCTCCGACGCAATCCGATCCTTCCGAGCCCGACATAGGGAACTGATGTTTCGCACGTCGGAGCAGGTCTCGAGCGCAAGGCTTGTAGCCCAAAGCCCCACTCATATAGGTACGCTAAAAACTTTAATCCAGAAGCTTCAGAAAAAGTTCCCAGACCTTTTTCCAGACCCGTGAAAAATCTGGAACTGGGACGAGACAGCGGTCTGTGGAGAGCATGGACAAAAGACGAAGTGTTTTGCCTCATCGACAAGTAACCAGGGCGGAGCGCGAAGGGGAATAAAAGATCCCGGAAAACACCTGACAGCTAGTATTGCGGTAGCAGCCTGTGGCAATATTGCCCCACTTTTTATTATTGCCTCAGGGAAGAAAGTCATGAAATCCTGGCGCTCCCCGCTTGATTCGACAGACTTCACTGACAACACGGCCGTACCTCACTGGCTGTGCAACAGAAATTTGTTTCCTGCTGACACTGAACTGGTAGTGACCAATCATGGGTCCAGCGACAAGGGCGTTATCGTTAAAGGCGTGTAACACATTAACGAACATGCACGAAAGACGATACCTGCTGATGAGCACATTTTGCTGCTTGTAGATGGCCACAGCTCTCGGCAAGGAGAGGCGTGGCTGCAAGAATTCGAAAAGCTTCGGATTCTGGTCGTTAAACTACCCGCTAATACCACCCACTTACTGCAGCCTTGTGACCAATCCGTCAACAAGTACTTTCAGCGCACGGTACGAAAGACGAGAGATGACTTGTTGATGATAAGTCATCTCCCGTGGGCGAATACGGCTTTTAAAATCAAGCTTGCGGTGGCCGGACACCGTGCCCTGACTCCAGATATTGCCCGAAAATCCTTCATTGAAGCAGGCTTGTGGTCGATGAATTGCCTATTATGGACCGCTTCGAACAAAGCCAAGTCACCGACAACTCTCCTCGGAACCTTACCTACCAATCCTCAACTCGCAGGAGTCACGTTTGGTGTAGTAGTCTAGGTGGCCTAGACTACGCGTGAGTTTTGGATAGTCAGCTGGGCCGAACTGTCCTCGGGAGACCAGGCCTTGCGGGCCGGCAACAGATCGTCTGTTGCAGGGTAGAGCAGCGGACTGTATCCAGTCCGCGGGTGAAGGAGAAAAAGAAGAAGACAGAAGGTAGGTAAGTGTAGATAGTGGGTAAGTAGGTAGGGATAGTAGAGAGGTAAAGAAACAGAAAAAGAAGACAACGAGATAGCACACACAACAAAAGGGGCTGCGCGACGGACAACGTAGACGCGCACGCGCAGGGGTGTCCAACGTAGGGACAGCGCAGCCAACCTAGGGCAGACGCTCTGCAGGGGGGGTTGGTCGGATCCAAGCCGCGCGCTTCTAAACGGTGCTGTGACTCGCCCGGCGACTCTTAGGGATCCGAGAGTAACGTACTCCACGGAAAAAGAGGCTCATCCAGAGAAAGGTCTCGAGTTCGGGAGAAGGTTCTTGATGCTTTTTTCCTTCGAGTTCAGGCGCGGCCCCCCATGACTAAGTAGGGCGGGGCCGGCCGGGGAAGGGCGCTCGGCTTACAGAGCCGGCGCCGCGCAAAAGCTTACAGGCCATTTGCACTTCCCAGGTCGCGTTGTCATACTATCTACTTACAGTGCCCCGGGCCACACTTGTCGGGCGGCCCGAGCTACGGAAATTGGCGTGGGTCCAGCAGTGACCCCTAGAAACAGCCAATGAAAAAGGAGAACTCTCTACAATGGTTCGTGGGCAACTCCGCGTCCCGGGCGAGCGACCTCCTGGGAACCAGTGCTCCACACGCCCCCCACCTTAACCCGAAACACCGGAGAGGTGGGGCGAGGCCGGGCGCGGTGGGAGGTCGTGGGCGCCAGGTCCGGGTGGCGGCTCCCAGAGCCGGAGCCGTATGAAAACTTGAAACGCGGCGACACGGTCGCCGCGTTGGTGCCGGCACTCCCCGCGAGGGGAGGCGGCGGTGTGGCAGGATAGGGGATTTCTTTCCCAGGTGGGAAAGCGGCGCAGCCCCGTCCCGCGGCGTGTTGACGTGCGGGGGGACGGGGGGGGACACGGTCGCCGTGTTGGGGGGTGGGTGTGCCGGGCGAGCGGAGCTCGACGGCATGGACCGCGCACCCGAGGCGAAGAGGAGTGGGGGCAGATCTTGGGACGCCCAACCACCGACGTTCGGCGGTTGGGCGGTGCGGTAGGTTAAGGGTGAACCTCGCACGGGGGCCCGGGCGCGGTTGGGTGCGCGCCCGGAAGTCGAAATGCCCGTGGGTGCACGGCACCCACGGGTCAGCGCAGCCGTCTACCTCCGCGGCGCGTGGGCCACGCGGGGAGGGCCAGGGTGCGCGACCTGAGCCGACCGGGGCGGGCCCCTCCACCAACGTGGTGCGAGAGGGCCACCCGGGGTCAGGGTAGTTGTTCTGTACTCGCGACCCGGTCGCGAGTACCTTGAGAGCCCCCGGGGTGCGCGGCACCCACGAGGCGAGTCAGTTGCCTACCACTGCGGCGCCAGAAGCACGCGGAGGGGCGACTTGTATCTCCCGATGCCAGCCGGGTCGAGCCCTTTTACCAGCGTGGTGTGGGAGGGCCGCCCGGGGCCGGGGTACTTGTGTCCGTGCCCGCGACTCGGTCGCGAACGCCATGAGGGCAGCGGGGGTGCACTGCACTCCCGCTGAAGGACAAGACTCGCGACCGAGGCGGGAAGCACTCGGGGCGGGCCGTCGTCCGGGGTTCCAGGTCACCTGGTAAACCCATCCACCGACGCGGCAGACAGGTCACTCAGGCGGGTTCCATATGGGAGGGGCGTGCGACACGGTCGCACGTCCTCCTGAGAACCCCGTGGATGCACGGCACCCACCGGGTGGGAGCGGTTTACCGAGATGCTTGGCGAACCAGTGCCACCGGAGCGAGTCCCTCCGTAGATAGGCTGCTTTTCCTTTATCACCTGTGATCTACGCAAAAGCGAGCTTTTGACGCAAAGACCTAATGTTATAAACTCCCGAACGTCGTGTTCTGTGTTCTGGAAGTGTTGCACAAAAAACGGCATCAAATGCTAAGATTTTGCCAATGACTTGTGGAGAAGGTACTTCTCATGAAATTGACTTACACGCATTCTTTTGTATTAATGAGACGCCTCCCTCGGATAACCAGATCAAAAGCCTGGCGGATGGACAAGATGTAAAAGCCCTTCGATGTAGAAAATGGCAATGTTGGTTTAGCGATGGGAGCGATAGAAGGAAGTCAGTCCGTGGCCTTCAAGAAGTCGCGAAATTCTTTGTATAATGAGGCATAATGCAAATCGACAAACTTTCTCAAGAGCTGTTGTACCGGCCGATGTGTCCATGCTGCCCCATCTCTGAATTACAACCCATGAAGAGCGCTACTCCGCTGAGTGGCGTGTACGAATGAATCTCAGAAAGGATGTGTGAGCACAACATCTGGAAATTCTTACTTTGTTTACGGGGACTCTATTTCGTGGGGTGCGTAATAACGGATGTACAAGCGCCTTTTCAAACAAGTTCAGAAAGGATTAGAACAGAAGCAACTTCCGAAACAACGGGAGTAAGCTAAGCCAGCATGCCCTGACAGAAATCCAGATCCTGGAATTGCTCCATAGAACAAATGCTGAAGCTTACGCCCACTTTTTCCAGACCTGATGAAAGGGAGGAGACAGAGGTGCAACAAGAGTAAGACAAAGTGCAAGACATAAGCAAGGAGTTTATGATGTCAGTGAATTTTTTCCCTTTACGCCCAAACAAAAATGTGGGATTGTAGAGCTTACACACTGGGTCCATTTCTTGGCAACTAACCTCTGCAAGCTTGGCCAGACGAGGATTCGTTGGAACAGCCACAACTAAGGCCGTGAGACAGGCAAGAAGGCAGATGGCGAGAGAGAACTTCATGTTGCAGGGGGGAAGAATTGCCAAATCGGAGAAACGATGTGCTGCGGGAAGGTGTCGAGTGAGAAAGCCGATTGTAACCCCGTTCTGAGCTTTGTACACAATTTGAGTTGTTCCATCCGAACTGCAGCATGGATATTGCAGTGCTGTACTAGAGTAATTACGCAATCAAAATATGGTGAATGAATTTCGTTTTTCTCTCAATACCTGTCCACGTGTGAAGGCCAATTGTGAAATTCACAAATGAAGCCTGGCAAACAATCGTGAAATATGGTGCGTTTGTGAAGTCGTTTCACAAACACAGCGGGCGGGAAACCAATTGCAAGCACATCAATACCAGCACACGCCAAAACACATCAGCCTCTGCTCCCCTCGCGCCATGGATACCGTTGTTTCCCCTGAGGACGTTCCAGGCACCCCGAGAAGTCACTAGGAGGGACGCCTGTTTCCACCTCTACAGACATTCGTCGTCGAGAGTCCAAGCCGGGTCGCAAGTCCAAATTTACAGGCACAGAAGATCTAATTATGGCGCAAGGAGTCTTTGCCTCCGAGGCCCATGTAGCCCCGCATGGAGAGACGCTTTCTTGCTTACAGACCGCGGCTCTGAAATCCAACGCAAACCCAAATTTCGCGCACAAAGTCACGGGAAAACACATTCAAGACACATTCAAGAAGCTGCTCGACCAGTACGGCAAGCGCGATGGGCAAGACAGTGTTCGTTCTGGTGTTGTAGGTGAGATAGGGGAGCTCGATGAGCTATTGGGGGACATTCTAGAAGCAAAGAGGGACCTTGGGGCCCGAAAGGATGGAGATATGAAGGAATGTGCTGATCAGGAGCGCCAGAAGATCGCTGCAGGACAAGATTTAGTGCTCAATGCACTGCGTGGTAAAAAGGACGTAAACAGAAGATGAGCTCGGACGAGGAGAGCCCTTCGAAAAAACGACGCTTGGCTGTGGGTGATGGCATGCAATCCATAGGGCTCGCACTTCGCCAATCAGAAGCGGCAAGGTTCGACATGGAGCAAAAGAAGTTAGATTTCGAGCGCGAGAAAGCTACACATGAATTGGACCAGCGCGAGAAGGACCGCAAGGAAAGGGCTGAAAAGCGCGCGCAGCGCGCAACCGAGCTCGCAGCTTATCGCGACTCCATGAGCGGTATGATGGAGCAAACAGGGAAGCAAATGCAATCCGTACTTTCTTTGGTAACGACGCTCCTCTCGCAGCAGCAAACAAAAAAACGAACGAGTAACCAGAGTATTCAGGGAGTAAACGTTTCTGCAGTATCAAAACGCCCTACATACCACCTACTCCCGCGCTTGACCTCGTCGACCCGCAATACGTACCACAACCGCTGCTCCCACGTCTGATTGATCACGAGCCCATCGCATGCCAACCTCATAGCCCTCCTCACGCCGTTGCCTCCACGAGCACAGCCGCCACGCTCACTGCAGCCCCAACCTCTTCCAGTGTCACGGACTCACGCTCGTGGTACGGCCAGTACACGAACGGCCCTGTAGTATAACCCCCCCTGGGGGCATTTTAGTTAGATTGGATCAACAACAGGATCCCCTACTGTAGAGCTCGACGCTCTACAGTACAACCACGCGTGTCCACGTGTACACCACGGGGACAACGGACACGCGCATACACGTGCACACGTGTACACGCGCGAACGAAGCGCGCGCGCACCACGGGTAATACGTGTACTGTCAGCCTCGACATAGCTGACAGTATTACAGTGCAGGCCGACCTGCACTACAGTAGCCCACTACAGTACCTCGGTACTGTAGTGTTATGATAGATTGTTTTGTATATTAAATATGGAGCGGACCGACGGCGGCGGAGGGGGACAAGCACGGACTTGTCACCCACCGACCGTCAAGGTCCGACTTCCCGCTTATTCTAAGGTAGCGTTCGCTAACTACCTTAGAGCGGCACCGAGCGCGGGTTGAGGACGCGCGCGGTACGCCCATGAGCCGGCTCGGCCTCCGCCCGTCGGTACTGGATCGTCACCCAGTACCGCGCCGGGGCGTCGAGGCGTCGAACCGCTCGCGCGTACCGGCGTCCTCTCCGTTCCCGCTCTACCACGCTACCCGGGCCCGCTGCCCGGTGCCGTTAGCTGGTGTCCCGCTTCACCCCCGTCTTCCCGTTCGGACGGGGTCTACGTCGAGCTGTGCATACACCCCTCTCCGTTGGGGGTGTATATGCTACAGTGGTCTCCCGACCTAGAAGACCCTGGAGTCCGATCTCCGAGAAGACTTCCGCTTCCCTCCGCGAACCGATCGCGTCGAGATGAGCCAAGAGCTCGAGCCCTCGATCCGCTCCGAAGCGGCGGATCTGAGTCCGGCCGCTGTGCAGTCCCTATCGGCCCCGTCGGGCGACGGCGACGCAGGTCCTCGTGACCGCGAACCGTCGCTCGGATCCTCCGAGGAAAGAGCGGCGGCGATGTTCGAACGCATAGCCGAATACATCGAGGAAGTCCGTACTTCCCTTCGGATCGATGTATCGGACCATGTATACACTCGATGTATGGCCGAACTCCGCTCCCTGCGTGAAGGGAGGTTCGATAGAGTGACGCAGTCCTTAGAGAATCTCCGAGCACTGATCGACGAGTTACACTCGCGGATCGTGCTCGTCGAAGACTCCCGTTTCGCCTCGCCCGGACCGTCTGGGCAAGGTCGCCCTGAGAGGCCGACCTCGGTGAGACGACCCGAGGACCGAACCTCTCCGTCCGCAGAGCAATTGGGTGCGTTCGCGCACCTCTCCGCTGAGCTCGACGCCACTCGTCGGCGTGCTCGTGACATGGAACGTACCATGGCCGCAAGGCTACCCGGTGCCCCCTCGAGAAGGCCCGGTGGTACCGTACCTCCGAGCGCCGCTGCCCCCGAAGGTTGGCGTCCGACTGGTGCCGCTACCAGTCGGACGGCAGAAGGAAGCCGTCCTCCGATAGACGCGAACTTCGCGTCTGAGACCCAAGTCTTGCCGCCTATCGCCGGAAGTAGGCGGCAAGTGGACCGCGTATCGTACGCGGACGAACAGGACCGTGGAAGAGCCGCCCGCGGATCCGGAGAACCGATGTTCTCCGTCGATCCCCGCTGGGGCGGCTACCCGCCGGCGAGTTACGCCGAGCATCCAGGTCCGGTAGTCGTCCGTACGCTACCGGTTACCTCCTTCGGCACGCTGGGTCCCGCTGAACCCGGGCTCGAGCCGGTACATACGATGATCCAAGAGTTCAGGGCCGATGCTGACTATCGTATGTACCGCTTGGATAACACCTCGAGGCTCGTTACCTCGGGTGACGCAGGACGGATCGCGAAGTACGTCCAACGCTGTCGTGGGATCCGTCCCACGATGCGCAGCTTCGACGGTACCGACCCGATCCAGCTGCTACCGTTTTTGAAGGATATCCGAATCACCTTCAACTCGCAACACCTGACCGAAGGTGTTGCGGTACGAGTCCTCGCGCACTTCCTCGAACGCGACGCGGAGCGCCTGTATACGAGTTATACGATGCGTGGCCTCCGCGCCGGCCAGCTCCACGACAACGTGAGCTGGCCGGGGCTCGTGAATCAATTCTTAAAACGCTACCTCACGGACGACGTGTTAGGTGAAGCGTACGACGCTGTCGCTACGGCGCGACAGCAATCGCATGAGACGGAAAGCACGTTTGCTGACCGACTCGAGACTGCCGCGTTCCGATGCACGGCAGTGTTCTCCGAACAGTCCCTCGCGCACTACTTCGTGCGGGGACTGGCACCGGCAACCCGTGCCGCAGTATCCGAAACTGTGCAAAGGCTGCCAGGTAGTCAGAAGACCGATCTTCCGACCATCCGCCGTATCGCCACGGCAGAAGGTACAACGTACCGCGCCCGGCACGGTTTACCTCTGCCGGATTCGAAACCGGTAGGGACGGCTGGCAGGACTACGAAGTCCGCCGCGACAAGTTCGTCCGCCTCGACCCTCCATATCGGGGAGGATGAGTGGCAGGCCGACCCTGTCCTCATTACGCAAGGACCAGGGCCCGTGGGGGCACGAACCCCCTCACCGATGTCGACCGGAACGACATCGAGTTACGCGACCGCATTCGCGGCCACTCCGAGAGTGGCAAGGGGCACGGATCCCCGCGTCGCCGAGCTCGATATCTCGAGTCGAGATAGGGGAAGCGCCTCGCCTCGCGTGCCCCTCCTCACCGATGAGGAGGCGCGGCACGCGGCGACCTTCGCCTCAACGGACGGCAGCGCGTACGTGTGCTGGCTATGCCGTACGTACGGGCATGCCATGTACGCGTGCCCGTTCCTGTCGCCGGAACAACGAATGTTCACGGCGTACAGGAACTACCGCTACCAGATGGAGACGCGCCCCGGTGCGCGTAATCTCCTCGGGCAAGCGGTGGGCGAGGGCCGTCCCCCGCGTCAAGGTTTCCCGAACCGATCGGGTGGGGGCGCACGCTTCGCCCCCCGTGGAGGCGGGTACCGTCGTAACGAAGTCGATCGTCGGGATCGACCCGCCTACCGGCAGGCGGACACAAGGTACCCGCGCCAAGGAGAGAGAGGGGACCGAGACCGTTCTCGGTTACCCCAACAGGTACAAAATGCGATAATGTACCTGCAAGACTGGGTAGATGATCCGTACCCTCTACCCACAGAGAGTCACGAAGGCGAGCCGACTCGCTTCGTCCCCCATATCCTGCGACGACCGGACGCCGCAGGTCAAGGCCCGGAAGTACCCGAATACTTCGCCACGGCCGCCGAGCCGCAGTGGGGGAATCGTCCCGACCCACGCGGCCGGCTACCGGAGGAAGACCTGGCTGTCGATAGCCAGGAGGTTAGCTCCGATAGCACGGGAAGTTCGAAAAAAGGGTAAAGACGGTTACGTACACGCGGTCGCGTGAGCCGTCTTTTCCCCACGAACTAGACCCGACCCCGCGTGCTCGCCGAGGACACGGGGGGTATTGTCCGATAATACATCCCCCGCTACCGGAGGCGATCACGGGAGCTCCTGTAATGCCGATACAGGAGGGAGCGCACGTCGAGGCCTCCGAAGACCCGACGTTAGGAGGACAAGACACCGGGACAGCCGACGTCCCGGGGAGGCGTAACAATGGCGACGGGGGCAACGACGACCGAAAAGATTCGGTCGACCCCCTGACTCCCGCGAGCCCAAGGTCGCCGGAGAAGGGTTCGTGTCGTACGGACTCGAATAATCCGGGGGGCGTCACTGATCCGCGGACGCCCCAAGAAAGGGGGAGAAGGAAACGCAAGCGGGGCCAGCACCGAAATCGAAGGCCACGGCGGAACGACCTCACCGATAAGGCCGCCCCGAAGGTTGTCGACGGCGTCATTTGCCTTATGACTTCGAAGATTTACAACGTCCTCGGCTCGATAGCCACAGAGGGAAATGCATTTAAACCCCGCACGATCGCCGTTGATACGTGCTCGGGGTATAATCTGCTGAGGAAGGCCGACCTTCCCCCCGATTGGACGCGTTACGTCGTGCACGACGCACCTCTGCCACGATTGGCAGGCGCCAATAGCAACCCCCTCAAGCTTTCGGCCGTCGTCCGCCTGGCTGTGCGGTTGAGGAACACGGTGTTCCGAATTCCGTTCGTAGTCGCAGACCAGCTCGCCATGCCGGTCCTCCTCGGCACGGCCTTCATCGATACGCACGTGCGATGTATCGACATCGAGGCTCAACGGATGGAGCTGCGCCAAGGCGGCTCTGTTGCCATCGTCGACGGAAAAGGGGAGCCGACTCCCCGTACCAGGCGTAGCGGACGCCAGACGAGACGGCCCGATGTACGAGAGGAGGCCCCGCAGGCGATCCGAATCGCCCGCTGGGTTACCATCCCCGCGAGGTCGCAAGCCCGAGTGCGCGTCACCACTGCGGGGAGGGGCCTCGTATTCATGGAGCCGAAGCCGTCACTTCAACACCGACATGGAGTGAGGCTGACGAACGGTGTCGTCGAGGTACTGCCGAATCAGACCTTCGACGTCCTCGTCGCGAACTTTTCGCGACGGGAAAGGCGGCTTCCGAAGCACACCGTCGTAGGGTATGCGACGCGCAACCCCCTCGCGATCCTGACGCCCGAACGTCGCGTCGCCGAGGGGGTCGCACACGCGCTACACCTGACCGACTTGACCGATCAAGTCGGGAAGGCAAGAGCTGGACGACCAAGCTCCGATGAGCTAGAGAGCGTTAGGAGGGAACAGGTTGGTACGGACGATCGGCCACCTAGAGACCAACCGACGGCGGGAGGCACCGTAAACATCCACAAAAAGGATCCCAAAAATCCACCGATGGATTGGGAAAGAGAGGTGGACTTGTCATACATCGACGATGACAAGCTCCGTGGCCACGTACTCGAGATGCTCCGTAAGCATTCGAGTCTGTGGAGCGGTGCGCTCGGAACGATCCGAGCCACGGAACACCGCATCCCTCTCGAACCGGGAACGAAACCGATTCGTTCGATGCCCTATCAGAAGGGGCCCGCCATGCGCGAGATGGTTGCCAAGGAGGTCAACCAAATGCTGAACGCAGGGGTTATCGAACCCGCGAGCACCGAGTGGGCGTCCCCGGTGGTGCTCGTCCCGAAGAAAGACGGCTCTCTTCGGTTCTGCGTGGACTACCGGCGTCTCAACGCGAAGACGGCAGCGGATTCGTATCCGCTGCCCCGGATGGACGACTGCATCGACTCGTTAGGAGATGCAGCCGTCTTTACGACGTTGGACTGCAATTCCGGTTATTGGCAGATCCCCAACGCTCCGGAGGACCGGGATAAGACCACGTTTACGACGCACATGGGCACGTTTCGCCACCTGCGCATGCCGTTCGGACTAAAAGGGGCACCGGCCACCTTCCAACGTGCATTGGATATTATCCTTTCCGGAGTCCGCTGGCAAATATGCCTCGTCTATCTCGATGACGTCATAGTGTTCTCGCGTACGGACGCGGAACACGCGAAGCATCTCGACACTGTCTTGAGCTTGTTAGGGAGTGCCGGCATCTCCCTCAAGCTCAAGAAGTGTAGCTTCTTTCAGCTGAAGGTACACTACCTGGGGCACGTCATCTCCCCAGGTAAGTTGAGCGTGGCCGATACGGCGGCCGACGCCTTCCGAACGTTCACGTTCCCGAGGACGCTGACGCAGGTGCGCTCGTTCCTCGGGGCGTGTAACGTATATCGCCGCTTCGTTAAGGGCTTCTCGAAAATAGCCCGTCCGTTGACAGATATGACGCGCAAGGATTCCGATCCTGACTTCTATAATCCTACTGAAGATCAACTCCAGGCGTTCGAGAACCTTAAGGAGTGCATGATCGCTCCGCCGATCCTCGCGTTGCCTCGGCATGGACGACCGTACATGATCGACACCGACGCGAGCGCCTACCAACTAGGCTGCACACTGCTCCAAGAGCACGACCAGCCAAACGATTGGCGCCCCGTTGGGTATTGGTCTTACTCGCTGAACGACAGCGAACGAAACTACAGCGCTACCGAGCGCGAATGCTTCGCTGTAGTGTGGGCCGTCCGCACACTACGGCCGTACGTTGAAGGCACGAAGTTCACAGTCCGAAAGGATCACGACGCTTGGAGGTGGCTCATGTCCCTCACCGAGAGTTCCGGAAGACTCACCCGGTGGCGGCTACGTCTGGCTGAATACGACTTCACCATTCAGTACCGCCCCGGGCGCGTGCACCAGGTACCGGACGCCCTGTCACGCCTCGTGTCGCCGAGAGTCGTCGACGACCGTCGCCCCAGCGTCGAGGTGGATGACGACATTCCCACCTTCGACGCGGGCACGACCGTTCGAGACGTATCGAACGAGCTCGCGGGCCACGTTTGCATCGCGAGCTGCGACCACGAGGTCGAGCACATCTTCGCAACGACACGGAACCAAGTCAGCTCACGAAGAAGGTCGCGCGCCCGAGCGCGCGACGAGCCGAGGGGCGACGACGAAGCCCCCGCTCTCCAAGGACCCAATTCGTTCTGGGAGGAGAATGACGAGTTCGACGCCACCGACATCGAGCGCACCGCAGACCACGAGGCTGGCGCGCCCGACTCTTCGGTCGCCCCACCGCAGGACGACCTTCCGGCTCCTCTTACGATAGAGGAGATTGCCGAAGAGCAACGCGTGGATGACTTCTGCCAAACCGTTTTGGCACGACAGTCAGAGTCCCGGGACTCCGCGTTCTTCGAGGACCACCAGGGGGTGCTCAAACGGAGACACCCCTTCGACCCTGCTATCGTGCAAGTGGTGGTACCTCGGACGCTCCGCGCTAGGCTCCTTCGCCTGTGCCACAACCCGGTCATCGCAGGGCACCCGGGCCAGAACCGTATGTACTACGCGCTCCGTCGCGAGTACTACTGGCCCCCTCTGGCCGCAGATGTTGCCGCCACGGTGCGAGGTTGTCGAACCTGCGCGATGAACCGGGTCAAGCTGAGGAAACATCTCAACCGATTGAGATTGTTTCCAGCTACGAGGCCGCTCGAGAGTCTGGCCATCGACATCTTGGGGCCGCTCCCCAAGACGAAGTCAGGAAAACGGTTCCTGCTCGTGATCACGGACCGCTTTAGCAAGCTGACGCAAGTCGTTGCGCTTCGCACGATAACCGCATACACGGTCGCAGTTGCGTTCTGCGAATCGTAGGTGTTTAAGTACGGCGTCCCGCGCACGTTGCTGTCGGATAACGGACCGCAGTTCAACGCCAAGTTCTTCCACAGCACGTGCCGGGTTCTCGGGATTACGAACCTATATACGTCGGCATACCATCCGCAGACGAACGGACAAGTCGAGCGATACAACCGGACGATCGCCTCAATGCTGCGCAACTACGTAGGCGAGCACCAAGACGACTGGGATGTGTACGTGGGGCCGCTTACGTATGCGTACAACTCCCACGTACATCGCACCACACGCACCACGCCGTTTGAGCTCGTGCTCAGCAGGCCACCGCCAGAGTTCTCCCTTCGAAGAGTCAATGATGGCGTGCCCCCTGCCGACAGGGGGAACCAACGTGCCGAATTCCTCAAGACCTTGGATTCGACATTCCAGAGGGCCTACGGGAGCCTGCGACGGACGCAGGCTCGCTACAAGCGCAACTTCGATAAGCGCATACGACGGATCAATTCGCAACTCCATCCGGGAGAGTACGTATACCTCAACCCCACCGACGGGGGGAAGACTTCGAACAAGCTCGCGTCCCCCGCAGTCGGACCCTATCGCGTCCTCGCCAACGACCACCGAACCATCACGATCGATCGTGATGGGGTCACTGAGCGGGTCTCCGCAGATCGTTGCGTATACGCGCCACTGCCGACGGACGCACTACGGGCGAGCACAACAGCCCCAGCTGACCTCGCCGACAAGGTCAGAGAGGGGACACGGTACGCTGTCGAGCGACTACTGAAGCACCGCTATATGGAAGACGGAACTATCGAGTTACTCATCAAGTGGGCGGATTTCCACACGCTCACCTGGACTGCTCGGACTCACGTCCGGGAGGAGTTGGTGTCTCGTCACGCCCAACGCCTCCGGAGACGCACCGGCATGGACCTCAACTCAAACGTGAACGCGGACGTTCACGCTTGAGGAGGGGGCCCCCAACCGCTCCTTTTGGGATAAAGATAACCGACCGCGGTTGGACAAAATTCCAATAAAGGGGCAAGGACACCGGTCCTCCAACCTCCCCCGACGGGGAGGGAGTCACACGACTCCAGGAGCAACACCGGACGAAGATCCTCGAAAGGAGCATGCAAACGCGAAGAAGTCGCGTGACAGCAAGCAGTACGGGCTGCCCTATGACAATCCCAGCGGAAGCGGCAACTAACGGAGAAGAACAACGGACCCTCCCAGCCGACAATACGGACCAGAAACGCGGTAGCCCACAGGGGTATTAACACGACAGCATGAGTCAGGGGGTCCCGAATCCCCTCGCCACCACAGGGGCGCAGCTGCGATCTGCATGGACTCTCGAATCGCCAATTGTTAAACGCCAACTCACGGGGTAGGGCGTGGGATTTCACGCGCTCTGTAGCGTGCCATGCCCACCGAAAGGGTCGCCTCGATAACCTGGCGCCGGTGCGTGAGTACGCAAACGAACGGGGCGCCTAAAATAAGGCACGAGGAGCAATGGAGGCGTACCCATGCTCAAGGTACGGACCAAGTGAGGACGAGGTGAACAAGCCCGACGCGCTATTAATACGTCGGCGCAGAACTCGTGCCACAACTGTCGACCCGCCTCACCGTCAGCCTGCGGTACGCACTGTAAATTCGGTACAGACCGTTCTGGCAAACCGCCGCCACCGACGGCAGAAGGTTAAAAACAGATGAAATTAAGGGTGAATGGGAAATTACACAGCCACGCGCGGGTGGCACGTGCGGGAAGCGCCACCGAGCTACATGTAATCGATGACAGGGCAGCGATACGTGCGTCGCGCGCGACACTTGGCAATAACCACCCCACGGGCGGGGACTAATTTTTTGGCAAAAATACATTTTCGCGGGAAACTTATTTTTTGGAATTATTTTTTTGGGGGATTTAATCAAGGTCAATGCGCTTCTGCGCACGTGCAGGGCTGGACAGCCCGCGCGCATGCGTGTCGCACTGTAGAGAATGCGCTTTGCAGCAGTTACCGGACAGAAACGCGCACGCGCTCGCGGCACCTGCCTTCACTAACGGCCCCGCGTCTCCGCTCCCTCCTTCCGCCCGCGCGATGCTGCTCAGCCGCGCGCACTGACACCGCGCTGCCCTACGAGCCCTCGCCGCCGACGGCGAGGGGGCCAAAGAGAATTGCATTCGTCGCGCGCCGCGCCCTCGCCATCGGTGGCGAGGGTTGCGAAGGATAACGACCGTCGTCACGCGTCGTCGCACGCCGCGCCCTCGCCATCGGTGGCGAGGGTCGCGAGGGATAAGGCCCGCGCCGCGCATTCGTCGCGCGCCGCGCCCTCGCCATCGGTGGCGAGGGTCGCGAAGGATAAGGACCGTCGTCATGCGTCGTCGCGCGCCGCGCCCTCGCCATCGGTGGCGAGGGTCGCGAAGGATAAGGACTGCGCCGCGCATTCGTCGCGCGCCGCGCCCTCGCCATCGGTGGCGAGGGTCGCGAGGGATAAGGCCCGCGCCGCGCATTCGTCGCGGTCCGCGCCCTCACCATCGGTGGCGAGGGTCGCGAAGGATAAGGATCGTCGTCGTGCATCGTCGCGCGCCGCGCCCTCGCCATCGGTGGCGAGGGTCGCGAAGGATAAGGATTGTAGTCGCGCGTCGTCGCGCGCGGCGCCGTCGCCATCGGTGGCGAGGGTCGCGAAGGATAAGGACCGTTGTCACGCGTCGTCGCGCGCCGCGCCCTCGCCATCGGTGGCGAGGGTCGCGAAGGATAAGGATTGTAGTCGCGCGTCGTCGCGCGCGGCGCCGTCGCCATCGGTGGCGAGGGTCGCGAAGGATAAGGACCGTTGTCACGCGTCGTCGCGCGCCGCGCCCTCGCCATCGGTGGCGAGGGTCGCGAAGGATAAGGACCGCGCCGCGCATTCGTCGCGCGCCGCGCCCTCGCCATCGGTGGCGAGGATGGCGAAGGATAAGGATCGTCGTCGCACGCCGCGCCCTCGCCATCGGTAGCGAGGGTCGCGAAGGATAAGGATCGTAGTCGCGCGGCGTCGCGCGCGGCGCCCTCGCCATCGGTGGCGAGGGTCGCGAAGGATAAGGACCGCGCCGCGCATTCGTCGCGCGCCGCGCCCTCGCCATCGGTGGCGAGGGTGGCGAAGGATAAGGATCGTCGTCGCACGCCGCGCCCTCGCCATCGGTAGCGAGGGTCGCGAAGGATAAGGATCGTAGTCGCGCGGCGTCGCGCGCGGCGCCCTCGCCATCGGTGGCGAGGGCCCCGAAGGATAAGGACCGTCGTCACCCGTCGTCGCGCGCTGCGCCCTCGCCACGGACGGCGAGGGCCGACAAGTCTACAGTACGACGGGGGGCGGGGCGCTACCGACCGCCACCGCCCGGGCACAGGCGCCGGAGCGCCCCCGCTCGCGCCGTTATAATGCTGCGAACCGTGCGGCGGGAGCCGATGGCGCCGGCGCGCCCGCCACGAAGGCGAGGTACGCCAGATAGAAAACGGACTTCGCGTCTTCGCGCTCTTGTCTCGACGGCGAGCGGCAAGAAGAAGGGTAGCGGACGACTACGCGTCCGCGCACTTCCCCGATGGGGAGTGGCGCCGCCAGTGAGGCGACCGTCGCGAGCGCAATTGTGAATGCCGATCACACACCGGGCGGACCTCCGCCCATCGGACGCTGCGGTCGTACGAGAGGAGCCGTTCACTCTCGCGCCTCCCGTTGCTCTACGAAGAAAGCCATGTTCGAACAGCATGATGGGCACGCAGAGTGACGACCGCCGGCAACCGCGAGGGGAGAGGCGCGGCCCGTAAAGGCGCCGCACGAAGCGCCTTGTACGCGATCGTCGCCCCGGACAGGACGACAGCCAACGGAAGGGGTGAACAAGAACGGAGAGCACGACGCACGAGGAAGTGAGGAACGAACGCAGGCGGGGGGGGGGCGATAGGGAAACGAGGATCGAGTCTGGGAAGGAAGCACGAGTCACCCTACAAGCACATGTGAACGCGGACGTTCACACTTGTGGGGGGGGCCGTGTAGTATAACCCCCCCCTGGGGGCTTTTTAGTTAGATTGGATCAACAACAGGATCCCCTACTGTAGAGCTCGACGCTCTACAGTACAACCACGCGTGTCCACGTGTACACCACGGGGACAACGGACACGCGCATACACGTGCACACGTGTACCACGCGCGAACGAAGCGCGCACGCACCACGGGTAATACGTGTACTGTCAGCCTCGACATAGCTGACAGTATTACAGTGCAGGCCGACCTGCACTACAGTAGCCCACTACAGTACCTCGGTACTGTAGTGTTATGATAGATTGTTTTGTATATTAAATATGGAGCGGACCGACGGCGGCGGAGGGGGACAAGCACGGACTTGTCACCCACCGACCGTCAAGGTCCGACTTCGCGCTTATTCTAAGAAAGCGTTCGCTAACTACCTTAGAGCGGCACCGAGCGCGGGTTGAAGACGCGCGCGGTACGCCCACGAGCCGGCTCCGCTTCCGCCCGTCGGTACTGGATCGTCACCCAGTACCGCGCCGGGGCGTCGAGGCGTCGAACCGCTCGTGCGTACCGGCGTCCTCCCCGTTCCCGCTCTACTACGTTACCCGGGCCCGCTACCCGGTGCCGTTAGCTGGTGTCCCGCTTCACCCCCGTCTTCCCGTTCGGACGGGGTCTACGTCGAGCTGTGCATACACCCCTCTCCCTTGGGGGTGTTTATGCTACAGGCCCCAAGAACACCCTGCCTTCACCCCAGCCGTGCACGTCCACATCGCCCCTACACGCCCCATTGTTCAAGAACGACAGCCGCCACCCCTCCACGTCATACAGCACGCCCCTCACACCCCCTTCGTGCATCTGTCTCCATGGAGGCAGTAAGTGAGCCTCTCTCCCGCGAGCAACAATCTTCCAAATCAATCGAGGCTCCACGATGACCATTTTTCGGCCGTGGCGAAGCGAAAAGCTTACGGCATGGCGACTCCAACGTCGATCCGGTTGTCTGACATGCGGTCGATGCGCAAACGCCAGAACGCCGACGTCACGGACACGTATTGCTCCCCCATTCCATAGGGGCGGTGTCCCCCAAAGGGGGGAAAGCCCTCCGGCGCTGCACTCTGTGGCTCAGGCATCATCCCAGTGGATCATGTACTCCTCAAAGGCAGGAGGCGCGCAGTGAAAATATTGCAAAATAGCATTTGGGTGAAGGCAGTTACGGGCGTTGGTGAGAAGAACAGCTGCGATATACAACATCCCCACCGCTCTTTCCTTCAATTTCATCATATGATTGTAGTCCACAAACGTCCAGTACCTCTTAAGTTCCCTAAAATATCACTCAACCGTCAGGCGAGACTTCGACATGGCCTTGTTAAAGGCTCTCTGTCCTAATGTGAGAGTAGATGCCGAAAAGGGCACGAACAAAAATACTCTTGAGCTGTAACCAGAGTCCCCATAGGCCACAAACTGCCGGTTAAGATGGAAAAAGGCTTCTTGTAGTGTAGAGTGAAGCCCGCTTTGCATATACATAGTTCAATCGTGACGCCGGCCCTCTAAAGGACCAGACAGATGCATAGCGAAACAGCACGGTGTAGTTCAGGCCTGAAATTTGATAGCGTCTCTCCGATTATGCCCGCCATAAGCAACACGCTGATCGATGTCCAGGCCACTTGGTCGAGCTACAGCCAAGTTCGCTACATCGATGAATGCAAAAACATTCTCAAGCGCCTGACTTGTAATACCCACAGCTTCTGCATACTCGTGGAAACGAGTTCGCCAAAAGGACTTGTGTGTAGATTGCTCATGACTAGATCAACATGCACCGACATGAATTGAGAAAGCCCCTCCCAAAATATTTCTGACAGATGCGGTGTGTACAGAGCAAAAAGTCTTTCCAGGTCTCTCCATCTGTTCGCCGAAGCAAGACGGCGCAGAATGACGCAAGTTACTAACAATGGGCTTGTTCCGTAGCGGTTACGGCGTGTCCGAAATTGTTCTGCTGGCCACGCCACGTATTGCACAATTCGAATGATTTCGGTTCGCTTGAATCGGAACAGGGCCGGCAACACATCTTCAGAGAGGTTGTCAAATCGATGATCATCAAAGGAGGTCAAGCTGATCTCGCGTGAACGACACACTTGCTTCTCGCGATCATTTCAGCTGCTGTGTAATGTGAGCAGTAAACCGGCTAACATAAAGTTTGATGACAGGGCGGAGCTTGGGTCTGAGTCCTTTTTCTTGAAGATCGAGGGTAGCAGGGAAGTCTACCCGGCGATGCGCGAGCAAACGGCCCGGGGGTTGTGGTCCTTTTGTCGTCCGAGGGACATGGCGGTTTGAGGAGCTGTGGGATGGGCTGCAAAATTGGGCTACGTGATAATACTCATGTGATGGTGCTTGATGCCTGGCGTAAACACTTCTCGGTATATCTTCAATTTGTGAAATTCAGAAATGCCAATGTTACTTATCATACCTCTATTTGTCACAATTATTTGTGAAATTCTTTCTGCGTAAACCTTAAACTGCTTCCAGATTGCGAGGTGAAAGCATATCTGCGATTTTTCCACTTCGTTGACCATCTGATAATATGGAGAATATATAATATGTTTGAACATTGTATAATCGATTGAAGCTCACAGAAGATGCCAGGCTAAGCCCTTATCACGAGAGAATCAGAGCAAGGATGCAATCTTGTGTCAGCTCATCGCCTGATTCCTCCGAATACCCTTGGTAGCAAGACGTCTTTTGTTCTTTACAAGAGCGCACAAGCGCTGCTCACCGTGGCCTTTCAGAGTTGGTTCATTCTCTTGAGACCAATATTGACTGCGTACAAGCTGTAGAGGTGCGTAACAGTCGAAGAAGCCACAAGATATCATGACTTGAAAGGTGCTTGGTGTATTTTTCGAGGGGGGAATTTGATCACAACTTACAAGGTAATGTTACAGTACGCAAACTATTCACGCAGCAGGTATGGACTGTTCTCATACATCGATTGGGGTCAGTAGATCCGCTGTGTGGTCTGGCTGGCGAGAGCGAACGGCACAGCAGTATTCTTTCGGGATTCATAGAGCCGACAAGGGCTAGAAATGACCCCATTGGCTTATTGCATAACAGCAATCCCTGCGACGGATCTCAGATTGCATCAAGACCTGCTCCACTGTGTAACCTTATGTTGGGGTGTTGGGGTGTCCGGCGGTCCCTGTCAGAGGTGTGACGTCGCTCTGCTTTCCTCGATCATACCGCGGGCCCGACATCCCATCCAATGGCCACGCCCCTCAAAAAACAACTAAAAACCCCAAAATATCTTTACTACAGTGAAGTAGTCGTGTCCCACCTACAAGTACAATTGTACCCGGCAGCGATCTCTGGCTTCCGCCATCTCGTCCAATCCGCTGCGCGCACGTATTCCCCCTGCGCCAACGTTAACCTCACCCCATCTCCACCTCAAAATGCTCGCGCTCCCTCGAGCAAGAGAAAGAGCTGCGTATTCTTCTTTTTCCAACTAAAAGTCGCGCTTCGTCTCCCATACCACAGCATGGAAGGTTTTCCTTTAGCATGCATGAAACGTTTTCCATCGTTACATATTCGGAGAAAATATTCAGGTTAAAAGGCAACTGGAAATTAAAAATCCAATAGAGTCTGACTCTCTCAGTTAGTCGAAGCTGCCAACCCGATGGTCTGCAAGATGTCATTGTTGAGGGGGGCAAATCCATTAAATGAGCACTGTCAAATAGACTTTCCCAATTTGCGATTTAGTGCGCTTATTTTTGCGAAAAGGCTGCCCTCCTACGAGGCAAATCACTTGTCGTTTAGAGGCACCAGTGGGGCTGCAACCGCCCGCGAGCGAAAATTGACCCCCCACTCATCGGTCTCTGATTTCCAGACGACTGGCTGATGTTGAAGAGAGAATTTATTTTGCAAACAGTATTTCCCGGGCTGGGCACCGGTGAAAATGCTGGGAGGAAAAGAAGCCCAATTTGTCGAGGAAGCCGCACAGATTTCCAGCGAAGGACGTTGGCATCCTTGCTTGAGATCCCATAATCTAAACACCGGTCTCGCCCCCCGCTGCCCCGGGAGGGCTTGCGCGGGATGTGCCATTGGGCCCGTCACTAGCTGCACCCCACTGACGGCTGAGAATGCTCATTCTCCAAAATAATCCAGCATTGCGTAGGATACTCGTCGTCCGCCTCCAAATCAAAAACCAGTTTTAGAAAGTCGGCGAACTGCATCATCCTGTACCCAACTGGTGCCAGTTGCTAGCAACAACTGAACAGTGAAGGTACAGTACCCCGTCTTTGCGTAGTTTGAGAGTCTTTGCAAGAAAGACCTAATAGCACCTGTATCATACTGTATAAACTTTACCCTCCAGCCAGAAAAAATGCATCCAAGAAACGTTGCAGTACACAACACATGAAGGTAAGGTTCGTTGAAGCAGTTTTAAAAAACTGCTTCAACGAAGCTTAGGTAAGCACATGTCAAATAATTTTACTGATTTGCTTCAACCGGTGGAGATGCTCTAAGTTTCGTTGAAGCAGTTTTTTAAAACTGCTTCGACGGTAATCCATTCATCCAACCAATCGCGGTGCTCTTGATGCAATGCTTCGCACAGTAGCGCTTACTGCCAATGATTCTATGGTAATAAAATCTGATCACAACCGCAAGGCTGCGAATGGGTTTTCACACGGACCCAGTTTTGCTGCATTTATACCCGAGCGCTGCTGTCGCCGAAGTATTTTAAAACATCAAGTACTCGCCTCCCAATCAATCTTAGTTCTCTCACCTCGAATTGCATCCACTCTTATCCACCGACTCTATCCGAAAACATGGCTCGTCTTTTCATGTTCGCTTTCATCCTTGCTGCTCTTCTCGCTTCCACCATCGCGGTTTCCACCCCCAAGAAGGAGACCCCTGTCGTTGACGCAAGCAAGGTGACGCTCGAGGGAAAAGTTCGAGCGTTTTGTCCTATGATCTACATTCCTTGTCACAGTGGTGAAGATTGCAGTATGATGGGACCGGGTTGTGATTGTTGCAGACATGATAGTTGCGTCCCCTGCTTCTAGTCATTGTAACTCTTTGACGTACCTTCGTTGATAGATTGTAGGCTGCAGTGAATCTCTCTTTTGCGCCGTCAACAACAAGTATGCCCCTCGTTCTTCAGTCTGTCTCTGTCTCAATTGAGCGCAAACGAGTCACCGACTCCGCTGGCTACCGTATTTCTAGCTACGCCCCCTTACGGGGCGTTTCTCTCATTACAATATGCGTAAAGATCCCGTCCGTGACATTCTTGTACGGCCTGAGGCGCACTGGAACAGTGGTCTGAAGCATTGGGGAAACACACAATTATCATCATTCTCGACAAAAACATCTTTCTAGCATATACTCCTGTTGGTCCTCCCCCAATAAATCTCCTCTGATCGCAAACATTGCGTGTTGTCAGTACCGTAGCCATCTGCCCCCGTCAAGCGACAATCGTCGATGAAGCGCTCTGAGCTTAACCTCGCCCAAAAGCAACAAATATGTGCAGAGTTCCAACAGAGCAAAAAGAGCAAGGAGCAGACGTCACAAAGCGCCCTTGCGAAGTGGGCCTCAGTACAGTTATCCCTTTCCAAACCTCCTGCTCCACCTGTCATGTCCCGCATCATCAACGGAAAGTATGGTTTTCGTCCCGATATCTCTGCGTACCAAGAAGGGGAATTGCACAGTCCAGACGACGATAAATACATTTTTTAAGTAAAGCACTGACATTCTGAGAGATGCAGGTCACCGTGACACCGTTATGATACGGGCTCCGTATGTGAATAACCTCCGCAAATGGATACGGATTACGTCCACCGAGCGTATCCATATCGAGAGGGTTCACTGTAAATGACTAGCGACAACTACACGTGTGGACTCTTACACCATGCAGAAGCTACGCCATTGCTTCTATGAACTATATTGCTTCAATACCAGTCCTGATCTCTGAGGCTGTAGACGACTTTCCGGTCTTCATCACTTCTTCACAGAAGGGAACGTCTCCGCAAACTTTTATCCAGACATCTCTTGAGGCTTTCCCTCCTCCCTAGAGGAGCCCCATGCACACCAAGTTATCCCAATTAACACCTCCAAAGGAGCACTAGTCCACCCACCGCCACCACCCGCGCAACCCCTCCCGGCGCCCCACTTGCCCCGGCCACCTCCATCAGCTACGACCGATCCCTCAGCTGCGACAGTCGTAGTGAACCTAAACCTTCCCCCCGTAGGGAACGTACCCCGCCGCGATGGGGTACCCCGCCGCGATGGGGTATACCGCCAGAGCGACGTCTTCTCTACTTTCGCTTTCTGTGCGTCAGCCGCTTCCCGTATATTCTTCTCAGCCATATGTTCATCGAAGGCGCCATCCGCTTCATCAAGTCGGACCTCTTTGGCAATGATGCCATGCCCTACCGGGTGATGGCAAGTGGCCCGAACGAACGCCGGAGGCCAGAGCACAGCACACAATATTACATACTGTACTACTGCCCGGCTATGTGTGTGTGACCTAAGGTTAGGTTGTGTTTCTGAAGACACAGTACGGGAGCGTTTCCGCGATACTGATGTAGCACCGTACCAATGAGCTGCTAGAGCTGTTGATTCTTACGTGAATATGCTACATAGCAGATCATGCGACGAGGAGATTTACAACTCTATGAGCCCCCGGCTGATGCGACCTAGAATAAATCCTCTGCCTCGCTTAGGAGCGCGAAGCGAGGAGGAGGTGAGGGGATTGCGGTGCCCGGTGTATTGCCGGCGAGAGCAACAGCGGAAAGCGGAAGTGGGGACCTTCGCAGAGAGAAAGGAACTGTAGTCTGTTTTGAGGGGAAAGGCAGAGCAGAGTACGGCACGCCAACAGGCAACTTGATCTCTTCGCGATTCCTAATTGTGATGTCTATTGCTGAAATGATTATGGGAGCGCGCGGTATCTACATCGGTCTCACAGAGTTCTTCTCTCGCGGCATCATCAAAGGCGACCTCACCTTCATGCCGTTCTCGGTTTTAGTAAACGCCATCATATTTTGCGAAGTACAATATCGCCTTTCCAATACGCTGGCGGCTACTGTTTTGATATTTCTCTTGTCTGACGTTTCCATTGCCCGCAATGCACTGATATTTTCAGCACTTGTCAACGGGATTTATCTGTTGGCAGCACAGGGAGGGCAAGTGTCTTTTCTCTTGCGGTTGGAATTTGTGCGCAGATAGAAGAAGGTGCGCAACAAGAACAAAGACGTATGGCAGCTGTTGTTCCGGGTTTTTAACCTGTTTCTCGCAGGTGTTTTCGGCGATTGTGCTAGGCCGCCTGGTAGCGTATCAGAGCTGCGTATGCTCTGATACGTTTTCTTTTCAATAAACGTAATGGATACTTTGATGCAGGTCTCTGCGACAGGGATTGTGATGGTGACCTACGTGTACAAGAGAATGCAGGTGAAGGAGTGGTGGAAAGCGCAGCAGAAGAAGGGGCAGCAGAAGAAAAAGGGGCAGGAAGATGGACAGACTGATCTGCCTGAGGGCGTCTAACTATGAA
Source organism: Chondrus crispus (assembly GCF_000350225.1). Lineage (NCBI taxonomy): Eukaryota > Rhodophyta > Florideophyceae > Gigartinales > Gigartinaceae > Chondrus > Chondrus crispus. Next base: position 118,939 of record NW_005179382.1, on the reverse strand, counting down.
AGAAGCAGATGGGATCCCGTGGAGTGCGTTAGTTCAAGCTTATTATCTGCCGCGATCTCGTGACAATTGCTGCATAAAACTGGCTGCAGCCGCTACGAAACGGTACTCGAGTACCACCGCTACGCGGCCCGCACTCCGCCTCTCGATCATACCGCCCCCGCGGAGGTCTCTCTCTGACCGTCCACGTCCCAACTGGTGGCCACGCTCATCAAAAAAAACAACCGAAAAACCAAAATATCGTTTTCCCGTCCCGCCGCCCTCGCATCGCCTCCCTGCCTTCCGTCATCTCCACTCCACCCCCACCGCCCCCCGCTCCCGCATCACCTCTTCTCTCCCCGCGCCCGCCCAGCGCTTCAATGCCGGCGCCACTCTTCGTCCACTCCTCCTTCCTCCTGGTCACGCCGTGCCCGCGCCGCGCACCCGCCCTCTCCGCCCGCCGCCCGCGCCGCGCGCCATGCAGCATGGCCACCGCCGCGCAGCCCTCCGTGTCAGCGCCAGTGCCCGCCGCGCCGTGGGAAAAGCTGTTGGCCCGCGCCTCCCCCGACGACTTTGTTAACGGCCCCAACCTCATCTCGCCCACCAAGGAGCGCGAGTCGCTCCGCCTCTTCTCGCAGAAGGACGCCGACGTCCGCCTCGTCCTCTACCGCGACCACGCCTGCTGGTGCCCCTACTGCCACAAGGTCCAGCTCCTGCTCGAGGCAAAGAAGGTCCCCTACATGGTCAAGAAGGTCAACATGAGCTGCTACGGCTCCAAGCCCGCCGAGTTTCTCAAGATCGTCCCGACCGGCCTGCTCCCGGTCATCCAGCTGGACGGCACGATCATCACCGAGTCCATGGATATCATGTTCTTGCTGGAGGACACGTTTCAGACACCGTACCGCCAGATGATTCCGGTCGATGATAACGACATGATGCAGGCCTTTCACCGCTACATGCGCCTCGAGCGCGTCTTCACCGGCTCGTGGCTCGGTGCCCTGCGAGGCGCCATGTCTAGCCTCGGGAGAGGCCTGGAACCGGTCAACCACACCCTCGATCTCATCGAGACCTGCCTCGGCGACTTTGAGGGCTCCTTCTTTTACCCGGGCCCGGAGCCCTCGTTCGTCGACATCAATTTCTGTAAGTCCTCATCACCTTTGTCCTCGCTTTTTTTGCTTCTCCAAACAATGCCCGCCTGATCCTAACACCCCTTCCTCCCCAGCCACGATCTTCGAGCGCGCGCGCTCCTCTCTCAAGTTCTGGCGCAACCTGGAGCTAGCCGACGGCCGCCCGAACCTACGCCGCTGGTTTGCCGCGTGGGACGCCTGGGAGCCCGCCACGTACCTGCAGAGCGACGACTGGACCCACATCGGCGCCCTGCCGCCGCAGATCGGTCCGGTGTCCTTCCTGCGCACGCGGAGCCCGGTGTCGCTGGCCGTCGAGACGGCCCGCAGCAAGCACGTGCTCAACGATGGCCATGAGGGCGCCCAACACCGTAAGCAGGCCGCCAACGCCATCTGCCGCAACCACGCCGCTGTCACGAAGGACGCCATGCGCGGCGTCAAGGGATGCCCGGACGAGTTTCATAGCGTCACGGACTTTGCTTTCAGGGTGCTTAGCGAGGTCCTGTTGGACCCGTCTAAACTGGAGGAGGCGGAGATCCGGGTTAGGGAGACTGTTAAGACCGAAGAATGGGTCATGCTTGGACATGCTCTTCGGTTTGAACGAGTGAGATGCTGCTCGCCGAGGGATATGCCCATCAGGGCCATGGAGCAGTTTTGCGGAGCCATCAACTGGATGTTGAGGACGATCGAGCAGGAGCTGTAGCGTGTTTGCGCGGGAGCTAGCGCGGCGCCCGGTGAGTGCCGCCCTGCCATTGGAGCGAAGCCGGATCGGTTTTGGGACGCACTCGCTGAGCGTATCGGTGCCGTTAGTTGCCTTTGTCGAGCTCGCCGATTGGCGGGCATCTTTTCCGGACAAAGCAGCAGTCATGCGCGGCAACAACTGCTTTCTTTGCGCTGCTCGTGTTAATGATGTATGTAGTATTGTATTCGTTGCTTGCGAGCGAGCACGGGGGTAAACATACAAAACGTGTGTTTGTCGCAGCCACGCGCCACCCATCCCCTTCGCCCTTCGCTGCTGGCGGCGATGGCAAGCGCCGCTACCCATGGCACAGGTGTTATGCCACGGCTTTTTTCCACACTGCACAGATGGTGTGGCTTCACTGCTCCCGCACAGACCTTTTCATGCTGTGCTTGTGAGCCTGCAGCTAATGTTCGATTCTATGCAGAGGCCATCTTGGGCTTGTGCACCTCCATATTAGTGATGGCCTTCTGGTTGCAAAAAACAGAAGTGAAATCGCGGTTTTGCGTTGTCTAGAAAAAAAACTTTTGTCCTCATATGAGGACTAAAGGTCCGATGGACACTAGAAGTCGTGAAAGCATTTGCATAATGATGAATAATACACATCGACAAGCACTGTTCAGTCAGCACTAGTGGCAAACACGGAAATGTGTGTACTGATAAACTTTCTCAAGAGATGTTGTACTAGCCGATGTGTTCATGTTGCACCAAGTCTGAACGACAATACGTGAAGAGCACTACTCCGCTGAGTGGCGTGTACGAATGAATCTCAGAAAGGGAAGTGGGCACAACGGCCGCAAATTCTAATTTCGTTTACGAGATCTCTCTGGTTCGTGCGCTGCGTAATGTCGGGTGACTAAATGCTTTTCAAAGAAACTTAAGAAAGGAAGAGAACAGCGGCAACTTCCGAGATGACGAGAGTAGACCTAAAACGATATGCCTTGGCAGGGAGGGTAGCCCGGGGGTACTGCCTCAAAACAGCAGAATTCTAATCCCGGGGGCGCGCGATCAAAACCTAATGAAAGCAAAGAACAAGAAGTGAAACAAATTCAAGACGAGGCAGCGGGCACAAAGTCGAGAGTTTCTGGTGTGAGTTGCAGATTTCCCTTGTCGCCCAAAAACATTTCCTGGATGATTGAACACTTACAGCGCCGAGGGTCAAAGTATTGGCGGGTAGCCTCTCCAAGCTTGGGAAGGCGAGGCTTCGCCGGAACAGCCGCAACTACGGCCAGAAGACAGGCAAGGAGGCAGATGGCGAGAGAGAACTTCATAGTGCAGAGGGAAAGAATTTGCTGAAGTGAGAAACGGTTTGCTGTTGGAGATGATTTGCTGTTGCAGGGAAGAGGGATGAGTGGGGAGATTTCGCTTCTCTAGCGCAACGGTTTTATACGCGTTTTGGGAAGTTGCTTGGATGCAACTTCCTAAAACTGCCGTGCCTATGCTGTAGCCTACAGCATAGGCACGGCAGTACTGCACTGCTTCCATATTGCGTGATCTGCCTAGATCAATTCATCGCCTGATTTCTTCGAATAGCAAGCAGCCTTTTGTTTTTGTTACTCACACGAGCCCACAAACAATACTCACGCTGTCCTCCTGGAGTTTTACATTCTCTGGAGATGGGCACACCAGACCCGCTATGTGGTCCGGTACGCGAGAGATAATGGCATTGGCACTACTGTATTCTTGGGCGCGTTCTCCCTGGTTGTAAATCTTTTTTTTTTCATACGCGATATGCACACCCCATTCTTGGGGGTTTCAGCACGGGGTCTGCATTACAAACACACCAGTCAAGACGCAACGCCGAATCGAAGGGAGTTTGGATGTAAGACGCAACGCCGAGTCGAAGGGAGTTTGGATGCAAGACAATAACTTCATACCTGCTTCCGACTCGTTGTCACGTCATACACACAGCAAACCAGACGCAACGCCGAGTCGAAGGGAGTTTGGATGCAAGACAATACCTTCATACCTGCTTCCGACTCATTGTCACGTCATGCACACAGCAAACCAGACGCAATGCCGATTCGAAGCGAGCTTACGCGTAAGACAATGCCTCGGAACTTGCTTCAACTTGGTTCACGATCAAGGCCATGCAGCAGGCTATTAAGAACGGTACCATACTGTCGTCATCAAGGGCGAACTGGCCGATTGCTGAAGTCCGCACACAATAAAAAATCTGTCTCGCTGTATGCTACGCACCTAGAAAATAGCGAAGAGCTGAGATGCAGATGCAAGAGAAATAGAAACAGTACGGTATTGTACAGAACGAATATCGCCACCCCTACAAGATACGGTGTGGCACAGTGCTGTAGGGCAGGCCTGGACTCTTTGGGAGATCAATCGCAGGGATTGCTCAGCAACGGGTCAAAGGTATGCAAATTTATTCACGAGGTGGGTATGGACTGTTTTCATACATCGATCGGGTACACTACCCTTCGAAGGGTAGATGCCCTGCGTGGCCCGGCTGGCGAAAGAGAATGGCATTACCGTTGAATGGTCGACTTTATGGAGAAAGTACAGGGGCGGCCCTATGCAGGAGCATTAGGGCCAACCTAGGGTACAGTATGTAAAGCAATTGGTGTAAGCCGTATCCTACGTCTGTTAACCGATAAAGCCGTATATTGGAGGACGAGGGAAGTAAGGATGGTGCTGAGGCGCAACCGTTCATGTAGTGGGGAGTTCCCAGTGCGAGTAGCAATGTAGTCGGCAACGATGTGTAGGCCTCGTTGCGTGCCGGGGCCTGAGGCCCCGTAGCCTTCGAAGGGTAATGTCAGCAACATCGTTGGGAAAATTGCATTTTTACTGTAGAGGGAGATTTTATATTGTAGTCCGAGATTTTATTTGAATTTTAGAGAAGCGCACGCGTACGGCCCGGCGGAATCCGGGCCGGACGCGTGGACGCTTCTGGAAGGAATTTTGTAGAAATAAAAGAGAGAGGGTGACGGGCACTGCGGGGAAAAAGGGGTGGAGAGGACACTCGGCCGACCCTCACCACGGAACGGCACGCTCCCCAAAACCGCCTCCCCCATTTCACCGACCACATGCAATACAGTATGAACTTCATACTGTACTTGCATCCGACTCGTTGTTACGTCATAGACACAGCAAACCAGACGCAATGCCGATTCGAAGCGAGCTCATTGCGCGCTTAGATATGGGATATGCCACGTAATGGCCAACCAGATCGAGCTGTGATTGGATGATTACCGCGAGCGCCTGAAGTTTGATCACCCAATCTCGCGCCGAGTCGAGATTACGCATATGCGTCGGGAAACTGATGTACGCACCAGACGCGATGCACGCACACTGGGGTGCAGTGTAATGGGCCGGCGCTAAGTACTGTAGAGGTAAATAAAACGACTCTGCCATAGGACCAGGATAGACTGGGAGGCAGAGGGGGACCGGTTAGTTCCCGGGGACTATTGCCGACCGAGCGAGGATAACGTACTGTAGACGTCTACGATATAGCAACAAGTACCAAGGGTACCAAGCGTACTGCATGCGCATGCGATTGAACCAATAGCTCACAGCGCTATAGGGCGCCGTCTTGATATTCATCTCAATCCCGACGTTCACGGGCAAACAGAGAATTCCCATTGATGCATCCCTACCACTTTCACCAGCACTGCACTGTCGTCCCTCGTTGATCTGCATCTCTAAAAAGCGTATATCTCCAGGAGCAGAGCTGGTTTTATCATAAACACCCTCCAGACATGGGCGGGGACACTCTAGATCTGAGTTGCCATTTCATGCCGACGTCCACATCGGCACCAAACTGACATCCCTGAAGGAAGAGAATGTACGATCTGAGAGCGGATGGTCAATTCAGCTTTGAAAGAAGGACGTGATCAGGCCCAGGGTGTTTCATCCGCACGCTTTTACTTGCATAGTGGTAGTCGGATGTGTTGAGAGGTAGCTTTATTTTCATCAAGGCATCCAGCTTGACATCCAGCTTATATAGAAAAGTACGATTCTATTATTGCCAGTAGCAGGTTGTGTAACTACATCCTTCCGTATCCTAATCCTGACGTGCCCTAATTGCAGTGCCCGGCGACTTCATCATGACGTCATGTCCTCATCAGCTCAAACGTAAGAACTGTGAGAGTCTTCTCACCTTATTACATCAGTGGTGAGCATGTCCTATTGGTGAGACATTCAATCTATGCCATAACGTGATCCGACAAATGCAAGAGAGCACTGACATTACAAGTCTTTTCTGGTTCTCTTTTGAATGGCTGAATTAATTCAGGGAGAAAAACTCTTAAATTTCTTGGCTACACTTTTTCAATGTTGCATGCTGACGTCCAGCCTTAGTCAAATTGCTCCGGACAGAACAAGAATGGATGTTTCTATACTTTCCTAACCAAAAGGCGATGAGCACATGATAAACTTTAGTGTGGTAGTAGTCGTTGCAATTTACCTTTGTTGACCTGTAGCACAGACGCTGCAGTTGCCCGGATCTGTGCGCTTAAGTACACGGCTCTATCGTAGCTCTACAATAGGTGCTATGTACTACAGTATCTGTAATTAGCCTTATCTTTGCCGTATTGCACTAATGGCATCCGTATGGCCATGAGTTGACTAACCCGCTATCGGATATAGGAGATGATATCTTTGTAGCGATCCGGCGTGGGCGCGAATGCATGCACGCGCGTGGACGCTCAAATCTCGGGGACCTTAATTTCGAGAGCGTTTTCAACAATTCCAATTTAGGGTCCGATTTTTGAACCCACAAATTCGCTCATCCTGGCACTACAGTACCAACCCTGTGGCGGATCAAGGTTGGTACTGGTCCCACCTTCAACAGCATATGTAGAGGAGCTCTGGTTTCAATGGCGAAAAAGAGTATCTGCTAAATTCTTTGTGCTTGCTCCTCTAAATTTCGCTTTTATGCAACAAATGCTATCGATTAGAAGCTTACAGCTCTATAGCCTTAGCCTAAAAGTACGGGGAGGCGAGGAAGCTATATTTGTTAAACTAGCTCAACGAGAAGCATGATAGATGTCAGTATCGAGTGGTTTAACCTCATTTCACGCCGAAATGACGACATTCTGCCAGCAAGCAGCTACATACTGCAGTACACTGCATAACGTTTGCGTCCAGCTACATATCTGGATAATGTCGATTAATACCTTCAGTTGCGACGGCTTTGCGTTTCTCCGCTATGTTGACTCACAGCTAGGTTCTCAAATGCAGTTGATCGCCCGTGGCGGTCAATGATGGAATATTGTCGGTTGGAAGGTGCCGCCAGGTCGAACTGTATGGCTTGCTGCTGTCCGTTAACAAACGCGAAATTATCGTGCTTTTGTCTCCGCTGATAAAAAGCGGTCCTAGGCGCCATGCCTATGCCTCTAGCTCGACTACAGTACATTACTTTCTGTTTTCTTCTCCCTTGATAGGTTAATGGTTGATGAGATATTACTTCTGACAAATATACATGCTGTATATTCGTACTTGTTTGTAGACAGGTAATGTGTCCGTGTGCAGGAATAAATAGGAGTGAAATGACGGTGCTTAAGTTGCAAATAATTCTCTAGTGTCAGGGCACTCCTAATGTGAAGTAATTCCACAAATACCAATTCATAGATGACACAGTTATTGAAGGGAGAAAGTCAAAAAAGGCGATATTTTTAGCCCCAATCGTTCCTTATGGACATTATCGCCGGTCCGCGTGCCGTTTGTGAACATTTCCGATTCTAAAATCGCCCTTATCAACTCTCTCCTACTAAGAGAAACATCAATGGCGTTGCACCCATTTGTCGAAATACAAATGCCCATGAGTTGCTCACACGGGGAGCATGTAGAGTAAAGAAGTTCTCCTAGAATTTGACCTGCTTCAGCTGTGGTCCCTGTGCGAGACATTGTCACTCGCACGTCGTGTTCCGTGGTTTGGAAGGGTGTCGCAGAACAAAACGGGATCAAATGCTAAGATTTTGTTAATGAATTGTAGTGTGATGCTTCTCATTGTCGGCAGAACTAATGCTCTTGTTAGGTTACAAAGCACAAGAGAGATGAAATTTGTTCTTCACACAACATGTGTTGTGCTAGTCTGGAGGGAGCTACCTCTCCGATTAGAAATGTTGCTCTATTGCTTTTATGTTGCTGCTGTCGTGTTACAGTATAGTTGGTATTTTGTATTGGCTCTATGTTGCATTTCCATGTCTGTAGTGTATGTTCTAGTGGTTTGCTACACATAGTTGGTGTCTATTGCACACACACGCCACACTAGTGATACATATATAGGACTGCAAAATTGTGGGCAGAAATAAAGGCCTCCGCAAGCCTGGAAGAACAAAACGACTACAAAACTACCACTTTGTCTCAGGACTCATGATATTCACTCACTTGCATTATTTGGCTCTAATTGGATGCTTTCTTAGAAAGACCACATTGAAAGCTTTGCGGATGGATGAGGGTGTAACAGCCCATCTGCAATAAATTTTTGTCGAAGGGAGACTATAGCGACTGAGTGTACTTCGACTTACCTTGATCATCGAAGTCCTCTCTTAATTGTTAGAAATTTACGCAAGAGCAAGTGCAATTAATCGTGTAGCGTTCTCTCTTTGCCTGTCTGTAGTGAATGGAACCCATTCACTTCGGTACACACTCACCCACCCAGGCCAGCATCATACATGCCTAGGTAGCATACCATTTTAGGTAGGTTTTGTTCGACCCCTTTTTGGGACAGAATTGGTGTACTTAAGACACCAATCTGTGCCCCTTCCGTAAATCGGAGGCATCGAGCCTCACAACTCTCACCAACCTTTGCGCCTTCGCAACCGGCAAGCGCACAGTGATCACTGCCGATACTGGTTGTATCGCATTTTTTTTCCGTTCGATCACCAATGGCGTCGCGCTCGACGCCTGCAACTCAGTCTGGAGGACAAAATGAATACAGCCTCCAGCAACCATCTTCGGTAGCTTTCTCCGTGGACCATCCTAGACTCACGAACACCAACCCGAAAGCAATTCGGGTATTTCTGAGTCGATATGATCAATATTCAAAGGAGGTCACCGCACGGGCGCTACAGCTTTCGGTTGTTAATTCGACAACCACTGAACCCGCGCGTCCTGTACGCATGACGTACTGTGTTGACTCCGAATGGCTGCAATCCTGTATCGATTTGGAATACATTCCTGATGTCGAGACGCCCCACGACCTTACAGATACCAAGCTTCGCTTGTATTTGGAATCCGAGGCTGAAGAAGAGAAACACACAACGACAGTGACAGACATTGACGCGATAATCAAGCGAGAACTCGTAATGAACATGTCAGATAGCTCTTCGCGATCACGTATGAAAAGTCTTTTTACGTCCTATGTTTCATCCTTGCGTAGGAACGGTCTCATCTGGGTTATGAAGGACCATCCGAAACTGGCAGTAAAGCACATTGTCTCTGCTGTACGACCCAAACCGCTACAATTACGTCTCGAAACAGACTTGGAATTGGTACATGCACCCCTGAAAAAAGACTTCAAAGGGTTCATGAAGCACACAATGTCTGTTGCTGAAGCGTTCCCGATTGTGGACACCGGTCCACCGTCCAGCACACGCACATCTAAGCCTTATCAAAGAGGCAACAGAACACACTATGACTCAGGTTCGGGAAGCATCGCTAAGGCAAGCCTCTCTGCAGAGCCGCACCGTACTACTCAGAAAGGAAAACGATCACCTCCCCCCTGTCCACATCCTCCTTGCCAAGAAAAAGGCGAGCGACACTGGATTGACGATTGCCAAAAGGCTACTAACGCCGAGAAGCAAATTTTGAAGTCTAAGCTCGCAGCAAAGAAGGGCGCCGACGGTCCCGCTAAGAATACGAGGTCTCAGAAAGTAATGGCCAGTCATGGCACTGTCGGACGTCTGAAGCCCTCTCAGTATCACCATGATGCGAACTGCGTCGTCACTGTGTCTGACGGCATGACGTCGATATATTCTACAGGCCGATGCGACGATGGCAGCGACGACAGTATCGTCTCATCTTCCCTCGCCGAATCCGCGGCGCTGCAAGGCATTGGGAAGATAACAGCCATCAAGAAGGTCACGCTGGCTGTCGCCCTCAAGAAAGGAAACAGTGCAGGTGCCGAAAGTTTCTCGTTCTCACGCACATGGACTGTACCGCGCACAATACTTCATTTGACATCCGGAAACCTAGCACTCATGGGTATCTCCTTCTTGGTCGCTGACGAAGAATTGGCATGCGAAAATCTCCTGATTGGAAGACCTGTACTGAAACACCTGCGTATCGACACTCATACCCTACCGGACAGCAATCGGTTCGCACCGAATGGTTCGGACTGTTCCGACGTGGGAAACCCCACATCTGCCTCAGCAAGTGGATATGTCAGCCGTCTAATGATCGCACGCCTGAACGGCTCAGTGGCATCGCTTGAACCAATGTCCCCATCCACCGATCGTCCACGGGTCAACTATCATACAGCTCGTCGCAACGAAGATCCTTTTCCCGACCCAGCCCTGCTCGACCCCGTCGACAGTGACCAACATGAAAGTATCCGCAATTCAGTCGATTCCATGTTACAGGGCGCAGTCGCTAATGGTATGGGAAACATACACACCAAACAACTCACGGACATTGTACTAGAGCACATGGACATTTTCAGGATTTCACTCTCCTCAGGACCACCGGCCCAAGTCACACCACTCACGATCGCTCTCACACCTGACGCCCGCCCTATACGAGTCCGTCTGCGTAAGTACTCACAGGATCAGCGCGAATTCCTCGACAAGTTTGTCTCGGATCTTGTACGAGCCGGCATGGTGTACTCGAACCCATCTTCGCCTTGGGCATCAGCACCGCTTATTGTCCCTAAACCCGGTCCTGCACGTTTTCGATTCACTGCTGACTTGAGACCAATCAACAAGTACACAGTGCGACATCAGTACCCCATGCCCAACATCGAGCAGGAGCTGCTGAAACTGGCTGGCTCCAAGTACTTCGCATCCTTTGATCTCTCACACGGTTACTGGCAATTCGCTCTTGATAAAAATTCGCAGGAGCTACACTCGTTTATCACACCCGATGGCGTGTTCACTCCGACCAGGGTGCTGCATGGAACCACAAACGCCACCACGCATCTGCAATCCGTATTAGCGGAGGTTTTCCCGAAAAACCTGCGCGAGAAGCTCTTATACTGGCTAGATGACATGTTGCTTCACAACCCCACAGTGGAAGGCTTACTCGACGGCATTCGACAGCTCTTCCAAACTTGCGCTCAGTTTTCCCTCCGACTCCATCCTGGCAAGAGTATTCTCTTTGCAAAGACTATCAAGTGGTGCGGCCGCATTTCATCAGCCGAAGGCGTCCGCCACGACCCCCAACAGCTCGACGGCCTCATTAGCATGGAGCCCCCGACCACCGCAGCACACTTGCAACAGTTTCTATGTGCCATGCAGTGGGTCAAGACAGGCATCCCCGATTTCACCAACCTGGTCGAACCTCTACATAACTGATGGAACTTGTCTACAGCAAAGCTGGGAAGCGCACGAAACGAGCGGTTGCTACTGTATCACTTGACAGAATGGGATGGTGTGCACCGGAGGCCCGTGTTTTCGAAAAATGCAAGGAGGCTTTGGTCCATATAGTCACTCTGGCCCACCGCGATGAGCAACAGCGTCTTTGTCTCTACACAGACGCATCTGACACCTCCTGGTCCGGCATCGTTACTCAGGTTCCTCGAGAGGATCTTCCCCTCGTTCACAAACACCAACGTCACAGCCCACTCGCCTTCTGCTCGGGCAAGTTCAACACCACCCAATTGGCATGGTCCACACTCGAGAAGGAAGGGTATGCCATTATGGCAACTGTGGAGAGAATGCACTGGCTTGCAGCAACTGCCGCAGGTTTTGACCTCTACACTGACCATAACAACCTAGTTTTCATCTTCGACCCACTGTCGCTCATCCCTGACCTCAGCCAATCTTACACGCGTAAGGTTTTACGCTGGGCTGTGCGTTTGAGCGCCTATTCGTACACGTGCTTGCATATCAGCGGATTGGACAACGTCTGGGCCGACATGTTAACTCGCTGGTGTGCGCCCAAGGCTGTTCGTCGACTAATTCAGATTCCAGTTCTCCCCAGTACCGCTTCCGACGATTTCTGCTGGCCTTCCCTGGAAGAAATAACTCGGCATCAGGCCCAACACTCCGACGCTCGCCCGAAAAACCTCGCGCTCCTCGATGGCATATGGAAATCCCCTTCTGGGTCCATTTGGATCCCAGACCCGTCGGAAACACTCCAGCTCAGACTCTGTATCATAGCACACACTGGACCTGCAGGACATCGCGGTAAGCAAACCACAGCGAAAACCCTCAGCGACAGCTACCATTCGACGACACTCACGAAGGACGTCCATACCTTCACCGATGCGTGCATCCATTGCATCTCAACCACAGGAGGACAGAAGGTACCACGACCGTTCGGGCCCGCGCTACACGGCACTAGACCTAACGACCTTTTGCAATTCGACTATATCGAAATAGGACCGAGCCATGCAGGATTGAAATACGTGCTAATGATGCGAGACGATCACTCTGACTACAAGTGGTTCTTCACCACACCGGACACAACCGCCGACAACGCAGCGCTCTCGATCGTCGATTGGTGCGCCGCGTTTAATGTCCCGCATGGTCTCATGTCCGACGGACCGACACACTTCCGAAACGAGACCGTCCGAACAATCACGAAGAGTCTTCGTGTGCCGCATCATTTTACTTTACCGTACACGCCCTGGAGCAACGGTGCAGTAGAGCGTCTTGGCAAAGAACTCATACGGACCTTTCGTGCCCTCACGTCCGAGTACCAAATGGATTTCAAGGAATGGCCAGATCTTCTCCCAGTCATTCAAAGCATCCTCAACAACACGCCTTCCCCACATCGCGGAAACATCGCACCCATCACGGCCTTCCTCGGAATGAAACCCACCCCACCCATATCCACATTTCTCAGGACGGCTACAGCTAAATCGGTTACTGTACGCGAAGCAAATCTTGAACAGTGCACAAACATGACCGATCCGCAACGTCAAATGGCGGACTTGCACCCTTTCGTCCACAATACGTTGCAGCATAACAGGCAGAAGTCAAGAGAAAGAGCTTCAAAAGGAACATTGCCCAGTTTCGAGAAAGGTGACTTTGTTCTGGTTGCCAGAGAACATTTCACAGCTGGAGAAAAACTCGCCCTACGCTGGCGAGGACCACGTCGCCTTGTCCAGGCATTGTCCGATTACGTGTATCAAGTCGAAGACCTTCGCACCGGTTCTCTTCAAGACGTGCATGGATCTAGACTTAAATTCTATCACGACGCTTCGCTGGACACCGAAGCCATAATGTCTCACGTTATCTCCTCGGAAACCGGCATGATCGTTCAACGACTTCTTAAGTTAGTCGAGGACCAAGACACGCTACTGGTCCAGGTCCGTTGGAAAGGTCTAGATAAGGCTGACGACACCTTGGAACCGTTAACGCAAATCTACAACGACGTCCCCCAGATGCTTCAGAAACTTTTACGTCGCTCGAGCACTCCACCGCACCTCGCGCAGAAAGCGAAACAGGAACTTGGTCTTTGAAGAAGGGGAGTGTAGTGAATGGAACCCATTCACTTCGGTACACACTCACCCACCCAGGCCAGCATCATACATGCTTAGGTAGCATACCATTTTAGGTAGGTTTTGTTCGACCCCTTTTTGGGACGGAATTGGTGTACTTAAGACACCAATCTGTGCCCCTTCCGTAAATCGGAGGCATCGAGCCTCACAACTCTCACCAACCTTTGCGCCTTCGCAACCGGCAAGCGCACACTGTCGTAATAACTCCCGCATTCCCGAGCCAGACCGAAGACGGTAGAGAGTATAAAAGGCGCATCGAACCGGCTCATAGTTAAAGAAAAATACAACAGAACAACACGGAGGATTTCAACTACAGGTCTACAATAAATATCAGTTTTTTCTTTTTGGCAAATTCATACGGCAAGGTTGCCCCGGTACTGCCGGTTATCTCAACAAATCAAGCACATTTTCGCCACAATCTATATTGAAAGCGTCAATTTGATCAGATCAAGTTTATCAGCAGTTGAAAATGCTAAGTCTTCGCTCACTCAACTTCGAAACAATTTTTTGCGCTAAGGAGATTTTGCCGTGTATTTCTTTATAACAGTGCTAACCTAATAGATTTTGCAATTGTTGTGTAATTGTGGCAATTGCCGATAACAGCTCTACACATTCACTCTTCCTCTATGATTCTACGAGAGGATCACGTAATACGTTAGCACTGTTCTGTAGTGACAGCTAGCTAGATTGAATTCGGTGTTATCGGATTCGTAGTCAATGGCCCTATCCAACAAGCTACTGTATTGATTTCCTCAATTCGGCAGAATTGAGGCCGTCTACTGCACATGATCTAGAACGCACTGAGGCCACATCTGCAGATGCACAGTAGTATAAATTGGATCTCGGGCAGCAACTTCAAGAAAATAAACAGACAGCATTTCAACAAAAGAGAAGAAAGCGGTAACGAGTCAACAAGTTTGCCAGTCCTCTGATTTTCACAATCGCACAATTACCCATGGTATAGAAATCCCCAATATTCTACTAAGCCTTGTCATTTTAGGCACCTCATAAGGAAAAGCGAGGTTTAAGGACTTCTTTTTACTGTCTCTTTCGATAAAAACGGTTTCACACTTTTCTCTATCCTAAGTCACATGCGTCCTTCCTAAATAAGAAGAGGCCTAAATTCGCAGCCGCGGGGAAGATCCGCGTCTATAAACGAGTAGAAGGATGACCAAGTACTCGTCACGCCAGGGCTAGTGTCTAGACGACCGGCAATTTGCCTCATATGAGGTCACCCTTGACCTCATATGAGGTCAAATGCTCTACAGTAAAATTTAAACAAAATTTAAGATTTTCGCAAGTATAGAACAAAAGGAGCACAATTTTTACGAAGTAGAACTTTGAACGACTATAAAGACAACTATAAACGACTAGTTAGTAACTGACAAGCCAGCTCAGTGGTCTGCAAGGATCGCTGAGTCTTAGAGGCCGGGGTTCAACTCCTCGCTGAGCACTTTAGTGGTCGAAAAATCCCGTCGGGGATCTCGATGGTTCTTGTTCGTGACCTGCAGCCCAGGACGCTTTATAGCGCCCACTCGAACATGAGATTGAATACGGTGACATCTCATAAAGGGGCATTCCGACACGGCTGCAGGTCTTCCAAGCAAGTCTTTAGACGCAGGATAGAACCATAGGGGGCAAAAGGAGGTTTTTATCTCTTTTTGCTCTATTTTACTCAAATGCTGACCCATTTAGTCAGTTTTAAAGGCCTAGAACGCTTTAAGCACTAATAGTACTTACCTTTGAAAGTAAGATCGTGACGTTCGTCGACGTGTTGCTTAAAACAGTCACGCCCAGTCTGGTGATGACAAAGGTATACTTCTTTGTCAAAATATGCTTTGCAGGCTGAGCAAATAAACTTTGACTTTTTTGTACCTTTGCAAATATTGCATCTGGATTGATAAAGAGCACAAGTCTCCTCGCCGGATGCGATTTTACGCTTGCGAGTGGTTGGAGTTAGGTGAGTACCAATTCCACTGCCAAACCCAACATCTTCATCTTCAACAGCACTGTCTGATTCTCGCTGACGTAACGATATACGATCATACTTGTTATCAATCAACTGGTCAGCAAGCTCACAATAAAACTGATTTGGAGACATCTTAGAACCATCTCCTTTTGCACCTGCATACAGTTTCCATGCATCCACAATGCAAATGGCCAATAAAGAAGTGTTGACACGCATAGACCACTCCTTGACTTCGAACTTCTTTTCCAAGCCGAGATCATCCTGACGAGATCTGTTGTGGCGGTCAATCTGAGAGCAAGTTTCATAATACTGCTCACAGACTGAGGGAATACGGATAGACAATTCCTCTTTTCTTGTCACGCCATGACGTGTACGCCATCTCTCGCGGTAGATTGGAGTTCCTTCGTTGGATGTTCCGACAGAACTAATAAAGTATCTGCGGTCTCGGTCCACCCACATCACTGCCATGAGATGAGGCCCGGCCACCGGCTTCGAAACTAGTGTGACGTGCTCTCCCTTTTCAGCAATCTCCAGATGAGATAGATATTTCATCGGATATTTCTTGGTAGATGTCTTCACTACACCTGTGAATCTAAGACCTTTCTCATAAAGTGATTCAGCCGTGTGGACAGAAGCAAAGTACGAATCCGCGCAGACAACACGATTGGTGTGAAACCATGGCTGTAACAACCTCAAAGTCACTGCGGTTCCGTGTAAGTGGTCACTTTCAAAATCCTTTAAAGAAGTCTCCTCAGCTGAGACGACGTTCTCAATTCGTATTATGATTCCACTTTTTCCACATGCAGCAGTCTTCAACTCACAGCCATTCTCGGGTTTTCGGTCCATGGCCACATAATGAGGAAGACCGGTTTCAATCCAATCTCCTCCAAGTCCATACCAGCGTGACATACTCTCATCAACGCAGATAGTCTGTGATGGAATGACATGTGATGCTCTGTGATCATTGATTGCGACCATGAAGTCCCTGATCATACCCCATCTGTCATTTGAGTCAGCTGGAAAGCTGAACGTGACATTCTGACGAAGCTCCTCGAATCTTCTGCGGGAGATGATGTTTCCGAATTGAGGTTGCGGGAGATATTTGCTGGTTTCCTGTGAGCTCCAAAGAGACCTTCTGGTGCTGAATTCGATCCGAGTCATAAGGATTAGCACCCCGAAAAACTTCAAAATTTCACCTCTTGTAGTCAAGCGAAGTCCCCTTGATTCCATTGCATCGTTGGTGTAGGAAACCATTAATGCCAAGTGCTCCTGTGCGAACATCCACATGAAGTAGTCCATGGGATGCATTTGAGATGGACTGTGACCACGGGATATAATCTCATCAATCGGTCCAATCACCTTCCATCTTCTCGGCGGTATCATACCATTTAAATGCATCGTGACTTCCTCACGCTTCCAGGCCCGGCCGTGGACATTCATGAGGCCATCTTGGGAATCCATTTCGTCACTCTCGGAGATTCTCGTACTCGGGCTGAGTGCTCCTTCCAGTGGCGTCACGCGGTCCTCTGTAGGCTCCGGTTGCGCATAATGCTCAGTTTCTTGCTGGATATGATCTTCAGGACCGTCATCGATCAGGTCCATCACTTCACCAGCCTTGATGTTAGCTATGCGAAGCGTGACTTCCTTGACGCCATCTGATAATTCCCATTTAGCCCTGACTGAAGTGACACTGCGACCCTTCACTTTGTCAGTTTTCATGCTAATGACAGTTCCCGTGACCAACTTGATCTTCCAGGAGGCTCCATACATGCGACGACATTTACTCTGAGCTGTGAGCAGTCTTGCACGAGTGTGGACGCGGTTACCTGCAATAATTCGAGGATCATTGACGCTCACCATTTTGAAGAAATTTTGGGAAGAGGAAGACGAAAGTGTTGATTAGGGAAGACTGAGATACGGAATTGAATGTTTTCTGGTTTGCCAACGTTTAATACTCTAATCGTAAGCTTTTCACTACAGTAGCGATAAATTTCTACAATTATTCGAATTGCAAAAGCCCGCCTAAAAACTGGCCTCATATGAGGTCAATTGACCTCATATGAGGCCATTTGTCACCTAGACACTAGAACCGAATTTCATGCCCTCTGGACGTACGCAGACATCTACTGGCCAAGCCGACTACCTCTATAGTCGACTGGCACTCAGAAAAATACTTTATACAGGGTGTAACGCCCTGCGCTCACGAGTCTAGATAAGGATCGGGATGTCTATCGCGGATGCCTCGTGGCGCTGTAAGATTGATTCCGTAATGCCAGCCTGCCGCAAATGTGAGTGGTATCGGGAGGTTTTTATTGGGTACTGTCCAGGACACAACACAGGGCAAACCACTAAGAAAACCCCCAGGACGAAAACCAAAACAGAAGTTAAGCAATTGCTCCGCATGTGTATCACGTGTACACGTGAGAAACCTGTCCGCAGAAGGTAGTTGCGTCCTCGAGTGTGGGCTGCTTTTTCAGCGTATCAAAGAGGACAAAATAAGACCATAAGAAAGTAAAAGGGAGCTAGGTGGATATCCTCAGAAAAATACTGATAAGACCTTACGCGGGTGTTGTGCAATGCGCCTGTCAGGCACAGACCGAGGTCCGATGGTCCAACAAAAACAAAAACAACAAAACCAACAACTGCCGACAGCACAGCGCTACGGAGCGTCCGACTCTCCCCTCTATCTTTAAACGGTCTTGCGACCCGTGGTATCTCAGATCCCTGAAAGCGGGGAGCAACGAGAAAATATCCAGCCCGGGATCGATAAGGTAGAGACTTGCGAATATAGTCGCTCGACGAGTGTGGAGTGGGATGTGTACGTAGGAATGCCAGTTCCACTGGGTTGTAAGGCCAATTCTCGTTGAACGTCTTCGACACCTTGAATCGCGACAAGGTCTTCGACAGTGGAGTCGCAACGCAGCCCGACGGGATGAGATCAACGTAGCATCGCTCTACCAACGTTCCGCCCGATGGCTCGAAACACCTTCACCAGCTCGGTCGCAACCAATATCGATGGTACAAACACTGACTTATACACACGATAAGCCCCTCGACGGAGAATTCATCGCACCAGTCTCCGTCGGAATGAGAACAAAGCAGCAGCGCTACGTCAACGTGTATCCCGATGGAACGGACACCAACACCGGTTCGGTCGCAACCAATACCGATGGTACCAACACTGGATAAGGGAAATAGATGGAATTAGAGATAGAAAAAGATAGAGAAATAAGGCAAAATGAAAAAAGGGAACCCGAATGCAGAAGGAGAACGTTGGCGACGCACAAGGGAAGCGCTTCGCTAGGTTGGTGCGGTCTTCGACGAAGGCGAAATACAACTCCCAGCAACTCGGATACGTTTTACTGACTTGGTGATCAATGAGCTTGAGTATATATCGCCCTGCCGGAGCCACTTCAGTAGCTCGCGGTGCTACATTCTAAATTTAATCTAATGTCAGCCAAATTAATGATAATTAATTATCTAAATAACATAAAATAATTAAAAACTAAAACTGTGCAAATATACACGCGTGTGTCCCACAACCCAGACTATTTTTCATACCTTATTAATTTCCATTTGTTCCACCACCCCTGTACAGCCCATTATTGCACTAAGGAGAGGGGCGCCAATTTTGGGACAGGGGTTGTAATAGCAGAACGCTCAAAATTCTTGACCGTTTGCCTGAATCGCCCATTTTTCCTGACACACTGCGAAGTTAGCATTGCTCTGATGCAAGTATTGACCAACTGGCTCATAATATTTAAACATAAACCTCCATGTAGTACTCGCAGGGGACATTTACGTGGACAAACGAGTACCGTATTCGTGCAGCCTGTAAAATTTCGAACTCCGTAAGGAAATTCCGCCTTCCCTTCACCATCGTATCTCCCCCCACCTCATCCCACGCCTTTGACTCGCGAGTCGCAAGATCTCTCCCAGTGCCTTACTCTCATTCCAGTACCGTCGTTACGTTTTGCCATAGCATGGCTGTAGCCAAAAAGTATCAGAAAAAGCTTAAAATGCAATCAGCCTCGTCTTGAAAGATGGCAAGTCCATGAGAGCAGCTGCTGTGACCCAAAAAGTATCATTATCCACACTGCACCGTCACATCACGCAGCAGAAGACCATCGTCTGTCTCTTGGGAAATGAATGCGGCATTCCAAAAATCTAGTTCGGGGTCTAGTATATTTTCCTGAAAAACTAGACGTTTGAATGTCACGTGAATGTCGGACTAGACCCGGACATTCACTTACACTTACATAGTGATTTTCCACGTCTAGTTTGACTAGACATGAACTAGACCAAGTGAATGTCCGAGTCCAGTTGTACCACATCCGAACTAGAAGTGATGGATGTCCATATCCAGTTGGACTTCACACGAACTAGACATCTTGAATATCCGAGTCCAGTTGTACTGAACGCGAACTAGAATTATTGGCCCCACGCTTCCCCATTCTCCGTTCTCCCATCAGATCATGTCCGACCCTCGCATTGCCTCCAGACAAAGCAATTTCTCCTACACCCCGGTCGCCGCTCTCACCCAAACACTTGCCAGCCATCTCCCATCAACACCCCTCGGGCCCGCCGTCCCTCCTTTCAACCGTCCAGCGCATATGGTTGATCCTGATAAAGCTCGGGTCCCTTCCCCGCTCATCGCAACGCTGCACACTCTACCCAAAAGTCCGGCCATTGGGTTGTCATTTTGTGACTGCGTCTCAAGATCCCAGCACCGCATCGTCTCGTCCCGTGACCTTGATACTGCCAGCTTCCCGTCCTTGCTCATTGCAAAGCACGTCACTCTGTCTTTGTGTCTAGTCATACTTTGGCCCACTTGCGACCCTGTCTTCACGTTCCTAGGTGGCACCTTCTTCTCGTCTGACAATGATAACACACGCCCTCCATCCTCGCATATCGCAACGCTACTTACCCCACCCGTGTGCTCCGTCATTGTCCGCCAGAGCTGCAACCCAGACCTCATACCCCATGCTTGAATACTTCCATCATCCGACCCGCTTAACAAATGTCTCTCGTTTGAGCCTCAAACATAGTATGCAGCTTGAGTCGCAGCATCTTTCCAAAACAAATCCCAACTCTCGCAACCCATCCAATTGTTCGGCTCATACGTCTTCCTTGTCCTTGTTGTTCTGCTTCTGCAGGCAGGGACGATGACTCACGCATAGATTCACTTTGCTCCAATGTCTCCATCCAGCACCGACATCTGCGGTCCCCACACTGGCCGTTCAAGAGCACGGCTTAGACAGGCTTCTCTAGGGAGAATCTGAAGACTGCTACGTGGCTACCATACTCATTCCACACACATCCAACGCATCATTTCCAGAAACAGGACGAAACACGCCCCGAATACAAAGATGAAGAACAAAAAATTGCTTCAAAGTGAGGCTCGCCTGCCTGCTATTCGGACAATTGGCCTTCATGAAATGTTCAGCACTGGGAATCATGCCTGCCATTGTCATGTTCAGCGTTGCTCGCGCCATTGCCTCGGTCAGGTTTGACCCACGCGGTAGTAGGAATGAGGCCCCCGTCCGGATACGGGGCCCGCTCTTCATTGCCCTCACCACACAGTACCGACACCGACCCTGAAACCGGCTCGTTCCTGATGATATCGCCGTCATCATAAACGTGCACGTCTTCTCGGACAGTTTTTTTGCTCGCTCTTTGTACGAGTCAACGAAGGTTGGCCCGTCATTGTATTCTTTGTGACAAGAGCTGTTATTTTTTTAGTTACTGTCACTGCGCTTTGTCGGTTGAACGCATAGTCATGATAGTGAAAAGGCAAAACGTACTGTGACGCAACTACTGTGTCCCAAAACGTTTGCATCGCACCTCCTCTCGGCATGCACACAGAACACGGTTCTACATGACAGTTTTGAAGGTCTTACAACGTTCGGTACTTGGCTTCGATTTTGCCCTGACCAAGTGTAGCTCTGTTTTGCACGACAAATGTCGCGATCTTTGCATTATGTTAGTCGGCTTTGGTACATCAACCGTGTGTGTGCTTGTTTTGGCTTCATCTTTTCGTGTTGCCGTTAGCTGGAAAGCCACTTACCTCATCGATGATTCAAAGCCAAAATTATGAAAAGGCTGCAACAAGCTATGCGCAAATTCAAAAACTATTGCCGCAAAGATTTCTTTTCGTTAGCAGGGTCTGAATTGCCAACGCCAACCATTGGACTGACTGTTATTAGCAACGATCATTACGTTTACGTGTAACATCGTAGCGGTGGGTTAGTGCAAGAACACAAAAAACCTCTGTACATCACTTGTAATACTTACGAGTTCTCCGAAGTGCTTTTCTCAGCCGGTGAGGAACACGACTCCTGAGGAAATACTGTCAAATTCTTCAAACTCGAGATTCGGATGCCGGAAGCAGCGTGTATGAATCGTCGGGAGGAACAAAGCGTCTGTCAAGAATTTTAAGAAACGTAAACACCTCTGCGAGCATCACCACAAGTCCCTACACTGCCAACGAGAAAGCTGTGAGAAACGAAGCACCGGCAGAGGCCACAGAAGTCTCGTCTATGTGTGTTGCGATTCCTATTCCATCAATAAGGAATGGTGGAAGAAAGTCAACAACCATGCCGAGGCCAGCATCACTTTGCAGCCAGCCCCTAACGGCCATGTCCCAATTGCAATCTGGATCTTTTCGCATCGTTCCCTCATCAGTTGCACATCCGTCCATTTTCTCTACGATGGAATTGAACGGCACACCTTCATCGCCTCCGTTGTCTGTATCAACAGAAATACATCGAAACCCAAGGACTTCTTGCAGGTTGAGGAAATACTGCATAGAAATCCCTCCAAATTCGTACGGGTGCTCATTGCTCAAATTATTGTTAGCGCCGGATCTCGGCGAGGCCCTATCCGAGAGGCGTTCGACGGGCGGCAAGACGATCTCCGACACGCGTGTGGACTTGGGGCTGCGCTCCTTGGGCGGGCGCGGGAGCGGGGGTTCGGGGCGGGGCGCAGAGTGCGGGGCGGAGGAAAGATCGCGTTTCGAAGCCTCAGCCAACGAGATCTTTCTCATCCTCACCGTCCTTGACACCAACGAACCCACGAAACACGGGCCGAAATTTCTTTCTTTACGCCTTTTTTCAAAAAATGGAACCCAAATTTAAGCAATGGCAACCTGGGCCATCCGGAATCACCTCTTTACTGATGTAGTATCAACTCTCTGCACTCATATTCGGTCTTTTTCATCATATGTCGCAGACTTCTGCTTGCTTCTCCCTTAAGAGGAGCCCCGCTTGTTATAGTACCTCACCGGGTCATTCCTCCTCCCTCCCTCGTTGCTCTCCACAAACACCTCCATCACACTCAACAATGGCTCTTTCTCTTCCGGAGTGCAAGTTCCCGCGCTGTCTTTACACCACCTCCGCCTCCTACTCCCTGTTCCACCTACTGCCAACACCTCATCGAAGCATCAAGACAACGGCGCATTTAGCAATGTCGAGGAGCCGTGGCACACCGCCCCCTTTGGACGCCAAGCATCAATGCGTGCCAGTACCCCGCCGCAGAGCCCGCTGGGCTCGGCGGTGGACCGGAACGAGGTTGTGCTGTCGGCGACAGAGGCACGGATAAACTTTCTGATACGGGCCCTCGCCGTCTCCTTCACAGAGCTGGGGCGCAAAGTCGGTGCCTCCGCCATCAATGAAGTAATCTCCATACTCAAAGAACCGGCGTTCTCTATCTCGAAATTTGACAGCTCTATATGCACTAAAAACGACTATCGAACCCTTACGACCTCACTCGTTGATGAGCAGCTTGCTCACAATGGGTTCTTCACCGTGAACATAATCGACGATGCAGGTACGTGCTCAAGTACTGTCTACATTCGGGACCCTATGGAGCTCCTTCAGAAGCAACTGTCCTTGGCTAACACAAAAAATACTTTGTACTCTCCCGTAACGAAAAAGGACGCCGACGGCAACGAGGTATTCGCTCACCCTCTGGAAACGCGACTGCTCGTGCTGTGCACCAATTCGTCCGAGAAGCCGTAATGGGATCCGTTCGCGACTAAATTGTGCAGAATGACACTCCCACCACGGGGCCCCAGTCTTTCGCTGGTTTCATCCAGCTTTATACATACAAGAGCTCCACCACTCTGAAGACCTCAGCCGTTGTTGCCTATCCTGTCCACATCACTCTGCTTAACTTCTCTGCTCGCTTCCGATACCGTTGCATCAATGCTGGGAGCACCATCGTTGGGCTCCTCCCTGTCGACGTCAGCCCCTGCACGAAGGACTCCACCCTAGATGAAATGCCTCTTAATTCCAGCTTAGGTAGTCGTGCTCATCGAACGAGCGTTTTGCATAAAGCTATGAAACATATGCTTGCTCCCCTCTGTGATGTTACCCAAACCGGCTTTCTTTGCAAAGACAGCAATGGCACCACTCTCACATGTAATCCAATCCTTTACAACTACTGTTCTGACCTCAATGAAGGCAACGACATGAGTGCAGTCCTTTCTAGAACCATCACCAAACTTCCTTTTCATCGGTGCTATGTACCTTGCGGAGAACTCGCCTCGACGAGAACGTACCCTGTCCGCAAGGTACAGGACACGACTTACGCACGAGAGCTGTCAGCCGGTCTCAGAGAGGCGGAAGTACAACATGCGTCAGGGAACAGACCGAGAAGGTCTCGCGAAGCCCGACTCGAATCCAAGTATGTTATCGCACGTTTATCCCTCTACAAGGTGCCTTCCTTCTTGGAATCCAGCTCGCTTCTTCCGAAAGGCGCGCCAATCGATATGTACTCCATCTTCTCATTCGAGCCACTGCATAACCTAATTCTCGGCATTTCCAAACTCATGAAGATAAGCGCGGCACACCGCTTTAACTCTGAGCAACTCATAACGACGAAGGGTACGATATCGGGAAGACCAAGAAGCTTTGAAGACAGCGCCCAAATCGATTCTTGCAGGCGCTAATGCCATTCTTGCCGGCATCGAACGCAACTACTACGCGCCTGGTCTCCATGTGGACTTTTCGAAAGGAGACAAACGACAATACCTGAACGGAATTACACAGCAGAGGGACTTCGAGGTATGCTGGAAGCAAAAGACTACCGTGTCCTTGACATGGTGTTCCCTTTCATCGGAGCTTTCATACACCGGTGCTGTGATGAAGCACAATCTGCTTCCGTTACGTCCATCTTTACCCAGTACTCAGACACCCTGCACTGGGCAATGAGGTACACCCTCTTCCCAGAATGGAAGGAGAGAGAAACAGAACGGTTAGAACTTGCAGTTTCTACGTTCAAAGAATTTACTAGGCATATATTTGCGGAGCACCACGTCTCCGGCTTGAAGACATTCAAATTCCATCTTCTTGATCACCTCGGTTCTGATATACGTGCCATGGGGCTTGCAGCACTGCGATTCTGGTGTTTTCGAGCATTCTCATCTTTTATTTAAACAGAGCTACTGCCAGACATCAAGAAGAAAAGGAACTGCTATGGAAGAAACTTTCAGATGCATAAAAGAAAACAGAAATATAGAATTAGCACGTGTGAGCCTTGACCAGTCGTCAGCCCGCTCTGCACAAACGAGGACTCTCCGACCAGAAGACGGTGCTAATTTGGTCCGGGATGGGCGTCGTCTCAATCTATTAGATTTCAAGACGACTTGCGAGGCAGCCGCACCGTTCGTAAAAGATGTAGAGGGACAACCTCATGAAAGCCTTCTGCAGCCGCTTCGGGGCAATCATCCGCAGGAATGCAATGGGCTTTTCCTTCAGCTTGGAGACCAGGGCGCGAACAATTTTGTGACGCTCATTGAGGAGGAAGTTTCAAAACTTGGTTCTACGGCGCACGCCCTTCACGTTCGTCTCACCATGATTAAGTCTGCGCATGTGATGGGGGGTACATTCCCACGCTGGATGACTTCGACAGAGAGACCGAAACGTTGCACTCTGAAACTATTTGGAGACACACGTTGCAAAGAATATTT
This sequence comes from Chondrus crispus, assembly GCF_000350225.1. Taxonomy (NCBI): domain Eukaryota; phylum Rhodophyta; class Florideophyceae; order Gigartinales; family Gigartinaceae; genus Chondrus; species Chondrus crispus. Next base: position 93,538 of record NW_005179382.1, on the reverse strand, counting down.
GCTACCGGGTCGTTCGGTGCCTCACGTAAGTCCCTCTTCTCATGCGTTACTATTTCAGATTCCACAACTGAAGGAGGCACTCTGTGGATCCCGAAAGTCCTTGCTCTTGTGCGACTCACGGTTCCAGACATCACAGGAGAACGTTGCTGTATGTTCGTGCAGTACATGGACTGCATTGCGCCGCAGGACAAAGTTGGCGAAGTGTTCTGATGTCTATGTCTACGGTGGTCCTCGGATGACAACATGGATAATACTCTCACTCCTGTTGCGCTCAAAGACGCACAAAGGAGGGACATTTTGACAGTTTCGCCGTGGTTCGGCATCGTGAAGGCGTCTTTTGTGATGGGCACAGTTCACGTAGTGAGGCAGGACTTCCCTGCTCAACCATTTTTTCAACCGTTACACTGGATCTACCATCGATTCTACGTGAACAGGTTTTACAAAGATCATTCAAAAGACTTTAAGCAACTTCCGCGACACAGAAACGCACGGAGAGAGGCATGCATGCCCCCACTTGGGGATCAGACGCTGTCGTCACAAATGAAAGCGCATGAACACTGTCTTTCTTGTGCATCCGATTGGCAGCATCAACGAAGATGCTCTCCAGCTGCGGTCCTTTGCCCAGGCGATGGGTTCTCCCTTGCGAATGCCCAGCAAGGCCACGGCGGTGAATCGGTCTACGCGGCGGCTATCCTCGGGCACGTCGTGACGTATATGCGGCAGCACGGCCAGGGCGAGCTGGTAGGCCTCCGGCAGGGCGGCGGCGGGATGCGGGTCAGAGGGGCGGGTACGCTTCTGCTTCGGTCCGCGCGACAGGAGCATGAGCGGATCTGGGGTGGCGTCGATGACGGGTGCGACGACACGCGGCGAGCGGGCCGTCGACATTAGCCAGATGAGTACAGCGGTGAGGCCGCGCGCGTCGGAAAGGAAGAGGTGCGAGTCGTTGGTGGGCGGGAGGCTGTCGACAAGTTCCGCGCAGTAGGCGCGCCGGTCGTCCGCGTAGCGGGCGACGACGTTGTGGCGCTGCACCGGGGTGGCCAGCGTGTCCTCTGGCGTGCGGACGGCGACTTGGGCGACGGAGAGGGCGACGTCACCCGTGGCGGCCAGCCAGACGGGGAGTACATCGGGGAAGATGTGCCGGACCGGGCGGGGGAAGTAGCGCACGACTTGGTGCATGAGAGTGAGCAGGGCGGCCCCCACGGCGGGCTCGGGTCTGATCGGGCAGAAACGCGGAAAGCGGGGTCCCAGGTGTTGACGAAAGCCCGGGCCGGCCGCGGGCGGCGGCGCGGCGAGGTGAGCCGTGAGGTCCGCGAGGGCGCGTAGCTTGGTGGTGCCGTCGCGCTTGGAGAGCTTCTTGAGGAGCTGCAGGGCGTGAATGTCCCAGGGGGGTTGCTCCGGGTGGATCGGGGAGGGGAGGCTGGTTTGCACGCGGAGGGCGTGGGCCGTGGCCGCGGCAAAGGAAGTGAAGGGGGGGTAGTCTTCGTGGCCGCGCTAGCGGACGACGAGGCCGGGGTGCGGTGGTGGGAACAGGAAAAGTATGGTCGGGGGGGCGGTGCAGAAGGCATAATCTAATTCAGAGGGTTGGGCGATGGGAATGCAGGAAAAGCGGCGCATGACGATCGCGTCAACCGTTGACGATGGATGTGCAAAGATTTTATCAAAACATCGTCATGTGCAGTGAGGACAACGACATCTTCAGCATCCAATACAGCTCGGCAGACCTCAGCAGACCTCAGAAGTACAGCAGTGCTCTCCCCCGCGCAACGCCCCTCGCCAACATCACGTCCCGACAGCTCCAATGCCTCACATTCCCGCCGCCTTCCGCGCCTTACGCTTGGTTATCCCCGCTGCGCTCTCCGCAACCGTCACCGGCTCCCCCTCTTTCTCTGTCTTGCTTTCCCGCTCGGCGTCCTCTACCTTGACCTTCTCCCGCTTGGGCTTGAGCGGAATCAGAACAACTGCAGTGAGCGCAGAAATCCCGACGATCATCCCGAGGTACGGCTTGAGGTTGGCCTTGTCGGGGTTGTCCAACGCCTTTGACAGCCTCCGCCCGGCGGCGCCGCCAATCAGCATAGGGTACACCACGGCGAGATGCACGTACGCCATCATGACCTTGTACCCCGCCTGCTTCATTTTCAGCGTCGTGTCGCGCATACTTACGGCGAGGAGGAAGCTCACCACGGCGCCGCCGTTGCCCACATAGATGGCCGATAGTGTTTTCTCCTGAAAACCGGACGCCTGCAGGCGTTCCATGGAACGCCAGCGGCCCGCACACCATCAACACCAGGCCGTGGATCATCAGCATCTCATTGGGCGCGACCTAACCCATCGCTGTGTCCGTGTTTGTTTATGACAAATGACGACGCTCTCGCGTCTTCTTGTTCGTCATCTAACAAATCTTACACGGAGTTGGAATCTGGAATGAGCGGGGGTGGCAGGGGAGCTATGACGGCGCCTTGACTTGGGACTGGGTAATTGGTGAGCTTCTTCCCCGATGCTGGCGGAGTGGAGCACTGACGCATGGCCGAGAATCGTTGTGGTTGTCTCGAGGAGACCGAGGAGGGGCTGTCTCTGTGCGAAGGGGGTACTCGGGAGTAGCGGGGATGTGCAGAGCCATCGGAAAAGGAACCGAGGCAGTCAGAAACGAAGGACCACGACACTCCACCGATTCCTCATGCGCGAGTCGTAGCACCCGCCGTCCGCGCAGTGGGTGTTGTGCTCGTCTCCCCGCGCAAAGCGTCTGTCGGCTCGTCTACCCAAACACTCATTTTGACAAACGCCACCCCGCCCGCAGGCGCCTGAACGAAATAAATTTTCCGCATGTCATGATTCCCATGTACACCACACACACCTAGGACACCACCCACACGCACCACAGGTGTCACCCAGATAGACAGCGGCTCGGTGCCTCCGCCGCCGCCCCTTATTAGAGCCTCGTCCGCTAGCCTCACAGTGAAACAAGAGTCATAGTTCCTTGCACCACACCGCTCAAGCCCGTTCTACTCTACTGTATCAACAAAAAACACCGACGCCCCTCTCCAGGCGCCTATGGCCCGCTCTGCTGAAACGACTGCATGCGTTAAATCACCTTCCCCACCATCGCCTCCGCCACCCAAATCTCATGCACGTCCACGCAATCCATCACCACCTCCAACACCTTCTCCTCCGCTTTCGAGAGCCCCTTCCCCCCAATCTTGCTCCCGTGAGTCATCGCTGCCGACCGCAGGTCCCCTTTCCTGTGCCCTCTGTCCCATTAACTTCAATTGTCCTCCCCCACACGGTGCTTCCGCGATGTAGCAATCTAATACGTCTCCCAGGATAGCTGATACGTTTTCATTGAACCAGTCGGGACGAATGGCGATGTGGTACTTTTTCGTAGAGGGAACCTCCAAGACAGAAGTTGCCACTCTTGTTTGGCTGTCAGTGCTTACCACTGGGTTCTCAGACCTCCAGTCTAGGTGCAGCTCTTCAGGGTACTTTTCACTGACGTAGTCACAGACCTTTGCAAGAATCTGCTCGACGGAAAGCGTGAGGAAGGAGTGGTAATAATCGTTGAACGTGCGCTGGCGCTGTCCCGCTCGACCTTCTGGGATACCCAGACATTTCGCCACTGTGGCTATCCAAGCATCAAGACGTGCCAAGTAGAGAATGGAACTCTGGACAACGATTCCGTCTTCAAGGACTGGAGCGAAACCCAAGAATGCCTCTATTACCTGGACTGCGGCTGCGTTCTTGAAGAATAAATCGCCCTCGACGGGTTCCTGGAGGCGAAGCGTCACGATGTGGCCTTCACATGCCAGCTCCTCTGCAGTCGCTATACGCCACCAGGACATGTCCAGAGTTTCAAGTCCCTCGACATTCTGTAGGAGCTTCTTCTCGGCATCCTCCTTCTGCTGGACCTTCTCTTCCATCTCAAAGCCGGGCGTTATGGAGCTCTTTCTGGATAAAAGCATACTGTAACCTAGGGACCGAAACAACTTGTCCCGAGCATCTCTCTTCTTCTTACTCCGCGCATCCGACAGTGTCTGCTTCATCTTTTTCTCATGAACTTATCTTCCAGCAAGGAAATTCGCACTCGTTCTTCACGCAATCCGTGGTGAACACAGAGGTCCAGCGAGGAGAGGAAAGGGCTTGGCGGACGATGCCAGAAAAAATATCTTTTTCATCCCTGAAAGAAGGATTGCAGTATTCCCTCCTTCCAGCCAGAAGTAGTAGAGGATAAGCAATACACATCTCCTCGCTCCCAGCAACAAAAGGGATACCCATTTCAGCCCCGGTCTCTGCACAGTTGCGCCAATTACGGGCCGGAAGAATCAATTCTGGTCTGAGTTCAGACACTTCCCTCTGGGCCCATCCCAGCATCTGCCTGATAACCCCTTCTGCAATCCCGACAAACGTCATATCTACGCTGATCTCAAATATCGGATTCCCGGTTCCGGAACCATTAGTGCTTCGAGCACCCCTTCTTGAAGCAATATTAATATCCTGGGAGGCTTTCAAACTTTCATTTAGCATACGGAGAGTTACCGTCTCCGCTCTGGAAGTTTTAAGGTCAGATACGGCTGCTCTGTTAAGAATTTGTAAGCATTCACGGTCTTGATCCGCTTCCGAGACCATCCGCTTATATTCATTTACCCTTTGCTTCAGTTGGGCAATCTCGGCGCGAAGTTCAGAATTTTCGTTCTCGACATCCTCCATTCTCCGAAGTCACAGCCGGCTGGGTTACAAGAGGCTGTGAGGCATCTCGCGTAGAGTGGCGTACATCTTTTGCATGGCGAAAAAGTTGAGAAGGGTGTAGTGCAATACCCGTCTTGGGTAGGGGGGTGAAAGGAAGTGAAAAAAGGAAATTAATTGGATACTGTGGTCCGGGCTGGAGGACACACGTGTGCAACGATGCGCACGATTATTTTAATTATTTAATTCTATTTACAAATTAGATCTAGAATTTAGAGCCGGGAGCTACTGTACTCGCCCCGGCCGGGCTATATAGCATAGTCCAGTTACCAACCCAAGTGAGTAAAGGTAACCCCAGTTGCCAGAGTTTGATATCGCCTTGGTCGACGTCCGTCTTTTACAGGACAATCCCTTCTACTCTAGCCTACGATATCCTTTGCGCTCGGGGGTCCCCTTCTTCCTTATCAATTTTCCTTTACTTCCCTATCCTAATTTCCCTTGATCTTGAGTTGGTCCCACCTTATAGGATTGCGATCCGCAACGTGACGTCAATAGCCATCGGGCTTCTGTGTTGGTGCACCAGTGGTGCTTTTCTCAGCGTTGGTTCCATCGGAATCTGGTTGCGACCGATCCGTTGTTGGTACTTTGCCATCGGGCAGTACGACGGTGTAGCGCTGCTACGTTTTCTTCCTTCCCGACGGGCTACGTTGCCATGTCCCCGTCGAAGACCTTATCAAGGGTATAAGGTGTACAAGGCGCTCTTCGAGCATTGTATTTACGACCCATCGGACCAAGTTTACCTAGACACCCCTCCGAACTCGTCGAGCAGTCGCCTTTACAAGTCTCTACCACCATTTACCGATCCCGGGCTGGGCCCTTCTCTTTGCCCCTCTATCAGGGATCCGAGCTACTGCTGGCCGCAAACCCGCTTAAAGAGGACAGGGAGCTTCGAACACTCCGTAGCGCTGTGCCGTTGGCTGTTGTTGTTTTTGTTGCTGTTGTTTGTGGAGGGTCTGGAAGAGTGGCAACACAGCCCGCTTCACAAACTTGGGAATTGCGGCGTAGGGTGAAGCCACGACGAGGGCCGGCGGCCGACTTTGTCGCTGTACTCGTCTTCGGAGTAGACCCTGCTGCGACAACAGTACACGGTTTGACAAGCTCGGAGCTTGTCAACCCGTGTACTGTTGTAGCAGCCGCCGCAGAGCGACCAGAGGCATTTGCTCTCAGCTCGGATACATCAGGTGCCGCTGACACTTGTCGAGGATGAAGGTTGTCAGTCGTGTTGCGATTTCGGGGATCCAATAGGCGTCGCTGGGTTTCAAACTTCCTCTTGCAAATTGGAGATATCCTGCACGGACGCGCAGGGGGACTCTGAGCCGTGTGTTGAGATCGAGAAGGGGGAGTAGAGGGAGGACTGAGAACTGGAGTTCGCACATTCTGCCTACCCTTCCTGAGTTTCTTGTTTCGCATACGCTCCTCTTGAAGTACAGCGGTAGGGGCGTTCTCCAAATCTGTGTCCGTTTCGGAAACGTCGCTGGTGTTCTTGAGTGTCGGCGGAGTAGGCTGCAGTTCCCGGCGTTTCTTGCCAGCCCGAGTTTATATCGCAGTGCCGGCTTTCCCGGAATGTTTGGAAGGGCCTGCCATTTTCCATACACAGAGAAGGTAAAAGTGAAATGTGAGTGAAAGGAGAAGAAATGCAGGGGTAGGGTTTCAGAGGGACTAGACACGTATTCTTGAAGAAAAGCAGTACTTCACGAATACGTCTCTTATCATTGGACCCCTAGCCCAGAACCATGGTTCTGGGCTAGGGGTCCAATGATATAATGAGGGACTCCAAAAAGCATAAATTGTGTAGACACAAACATTCCCTTAGCTGCTTCACACCCTCGCCGTACTGTTTCCTGAGCTTCCACAACTCTCTCATATCCCCGCGCAGCGAGTCTGTCGACAGCGCCGTATGGTCTGTAGAAGCCGCCGTTGGGATTGGTGCGCCTAATGTTTTCAATTTTTTCCGATGTGTCTTTTCGCAGGAAAACAAATTTTGAGCACACGGGGGCGACACTGCGTACACGTCACGGCCACGTGAAGGGCGGCCTGGCCGCAGGCCAGGCCGCAACGGGGACACGGCGTACACTGACGGCCACGTGAGGGGCGGCCTGGCCGCAGGCTAGGCCGCCACCAGGGACACCTGGCGGCTACGGGATGGGCAGAAATTACGCGGGTCATTTATAAATTTCGCATGACCTCAGAGGCGGCAGCGGCGAGGGGAAAGGGTATGTCACTGGCGGGGGTCGAGGAGGCGCGCGCGGCCACGCTGTCGTGATAGTTGCGCACGGTGTGTGACAGCAGAGGCCGCTGTCGGGGTGCAGGAGTTGGGGGCGGAGCGCGGGCGGCAGGGGCTGCACTGCGCCCCGGCAGAAAGTTGGTGGCGGCAAGCGGCGGCGCACGGGGCGGGTGCGAGGAACACCGAAGGCGATCCCTGCGAGGTGGGCAGGTGTCGGAAGGATATGTCACTGGCGGGGCGCGATGGGCCCGCGCCGCAGCGCCATGGAGAGAGGCGCGCATTGTGCGGGACGGCGAAGGCCGCGGACGGGGTGCGGCAGGTGGGAGCTGAGCGCGGGCCGCATGGTCCGGACCGCGCTCGGGGAAAAGGGATGGCGGCGAGTGGCGGCGCTTGGCGCAGGGGTGAGTAACGCCGGAAGCGGTCGCTGTGAGGCGGGCAAGTGTCGCAGCCAACTGCGCAGGAGAAAGTGCGCGGGCAGGTAGGGGCCGAGAGCCTCCGCCGGGTGGCAGTGTTGGGCGCTATCATTCCGAGCTCGGAGCGATCTCGGAGGCGGACTTTCCCGCCTCGCAGGGCGTTAACCAACCCTTCTTCTCTGCGTCCGACGCGCTAATGCGTAATTGTACATGCCTGCGTCTGGGGTCGCCACGCGCGTGGACAAGGCTGGAAGAGTGGTGGGGCCTCTGCATTGCGTGGTCTCCCCGCGTGCAGCGCTAGAGTTGGGATAGCACTTTGACACGGTGCGCAGCGCCGGCGTACTGCTCGCTCGCGGTGATCGAGTCCCTATTAAGGTTTTTGTTCAAGCTGTGGCTTTCATTGGTGACTTTCTCGAGATTGCGCCCATATCTGATTTATTGGGTCACAACCCAGACTCTGCATGTCATTTACGCTTTT
>NW_005179382.1:40887-85589 GCF_000350225.1 Chondrus crispus | reverse complement strand
GTGATCGGCGTGGCGGAGATGCTCGCGCAGCAGGCGTAGTGTGGTGTGCGCAGTGCCGTTCGACGTGGCGGTGTTCGCGTTTGACGATGAGGGGGCAACATCGCGTTCGGCACGACGAACTTTTCGGACGAGGCGGCAGCGGCGGTGGTTACGGACGAGTGGTGATGAACAGTGAGATCGCAGCGGTGGCGGGGCGGCACGCGCCGGTGTTCGGGGTGGCGGGGGGAGGTAGCGGGGCGCGTGCGGGGTGCACGGGCAGGGGAGCAGGTGGGGTTTGTCGAGGTGCACATCGAGAGGGGGCCGGTGCTCGGGGGGCGCGGGCGAGATGCCCGGGCCCTGGACGCGATCGTGGGGCAGACGCGGGCGTGGGTGATGCTGCTCGGGCGGCAGGGGCACGCGGGAACGGTGCTGATGGGCGTGCGCCGCGACGCGCTGCCGATGGCGGTGACAGTGGTGGTGGTCGAGGCGGCGGTGTGTTGGCGACAGTCGGCCGGGTGGAGGGCGCGGGCGAGAGCGCCAACTTGATCGCCGGGTGGGCGCGCATGACCGTGTAGTAGGAGACGATGCACGAGGTCGAAGCCGTGCGCATGGACGGGTGTGTTCGGCAGGCCGTGTGGGAAGCAGTCGGCGGCGAGGCGGTGACGAGCGGGGCCGGGCATGACGCGTAGGTGATGGCGCAAGTGACGGAGGTCGGCATGGTGTTCGTCAGATCTAAGAGCGGCGTGAGCCATCACGTGGACGAGCACGTCGCGGACGAGGACGCGGTCGAGGGCGCCAAGAAACTGCTGGAGGTCGTCATGCAGATCGCGGGGTGTATTGTTCCTGGACACGGACTTGGCTCGGCGCGCGAAGCGCGCACGGAGCCCACTTTTCCACAACTACTAATACTCATGTTTGTGTGTGTGTGTATGTGTGCGTCTGTCTGCGCACTTTCGCAAATTTTGCCACTTTTTGGAAAATATTTACAGCACTAAAAACGGTGTGTGTGCGCAGCTGATCTGATTGGTGTCCTATGTGAAAGACGCCCCGCGGAAACCCCAAATTTTGGGCAGAAAGACTGTGGGCCATTTAAAACTTCTGCATTATGTCAAAAAGGGATGCCTACCGGCCAGGAGACAGGTAAATGGGGGGGTTCGGTGCACAGTACATGTAGTAGCGATATCCAACATGCATGAAGTCGGCACGGCAGCGGCAGCGGCAGCGGCGGGGAGGGAGCGTCAAAGGGAGGGCGAAGGGGCACATGCCGTGGGGGACAGCAATGGCCGCGGACGGGGCGCAGGAGGTGGGCGTGGAGCACGGGCCGCGGGGACCGGACCCCGGGGAGAAGGGGGTGGCGGAGAGGGCTGCGCGCGGCGCAGGAGCGAGGAACGCGGAATTCCGTCGCTGCTTGCCGGGAAGGTGTCACATCTGGCGAAGCAGGAGGACGCGCGCGGGCGGGTGGGGGCTGGGAACCGGCGCCGGGCAGCAGAGTTGTGCAGAAGCGTCTCGAGAGGGGTGAGGCGTGTGGGGTGCGGGGCGTGGGCGCGGGGACGCGGGAGGTGAGCGCGGAGCGCGGGGACCGGACCGTGCCCTCGGGGGAAGAGGGTGGCGGAGTGGGAGCGCAGCACAAGGGCAAGGAAACTGGAAGACGGTCGCTGGGAGCCGGGGAGGTGTCGCAGCCGGCGGTGCAGGAGGACGCGCGCGAGCGCGGCCCGTGGTTCGCGCTGGGTGGCTCGCACGTCGCGCTGGCGCGCACGTCGAGCTGGCGCGCACGTGGGAGACGGAGGGCTGGGGGAGGCGAAGGGAGGACAGAGCGAAGGAATGGGCTGAAAAGCGGGCGCAGGAGGGCGCGGAAGGCGGAGGGGATGGTAACGGTGAGAGCAGGCTGGGGCGCGGCAGGAGGCGGCGCCGTGCGCAGATGACGAGGGTGCACGCGCGAGTGGCGTAGAAGCGGAATGCGCTGGCTGCGGCGGCGCCGAACGGGATGGGGATAGTTGGGGCAGCGCCACCGCCGACGAGCTCCGGGGCGCGCGGCGCGCGCGTTGGTGGCAAGAAAAACGCGGCGGGGAAGAAGAAGCGGGCGGGCGTGGGAGAGTAGTGCGGGGCGCGCAGCGCCACGGGCGACGGTATGGTGAGCAGGTAGAACGTGACACGCGTGACCTACGAGGTGTACAAGGTCATGAAGCTGTTAGGCTTCGCGTCGGTGACGGACTCGCGGGCCGGGTGCACGCGGTGTGTATGCGCGAGGTGGTGCGGCGCATGGCGTACGACGCGCTGTTCTTCCGGTACATGGCCCTGGACAGGGACGAGAAGGGGCTCGCCATGGCAAGGCAGTCGACGAGAGAAGTGGTGAACGGGGAGTACGTGGTGGGTGACGTGGAGAAGGAGATGCGCAGACGCACGGAGGTGGTGCTGCACTGGACGGATCTGGACAAGAGTGAGCGGGATGCGCGAGTGATGAACACGAGCAGCGTGAGGTTCGAAGAGCACGACGGGCGCGGCGAGATGACGTTTATGTTTGTGTCGACGGTGGGGATGGAGAAGAAGAGCGGGCGGAAGAGCGGTAAAAATAAAGCTTGAAGTACTATACACCGTTACTGTACATTCAACCCCTTTCGCATTCCTCCCCACTTGCGGCGCGCAACGCGCGTCACGGAGCCCACTTGTACAGTACTGAAAATCACATGTTTCTGTCGCAAAAAAATAAAAGAAAAGGGGGGAACAATAAAGGTTAACCGGCAGAACCGGGCGAATGAGGGGAATCGCGCTTTTTATTGTGCTGGTTTCGTTTTCGTTTTTTGCTTGTCTTGGCAGCTAGTCTGCCTCGGCTCTTCCCTTATTTATACTACTTCAGCCAGGTGCTTTGTCCTCTCCTCACGTAATGTTTTTGCACTATCGAAGCATTTTTAGGAGAGGATGCACGGCATGTTGACAGCTGAGATTATTAAAATGCTCCCGTTGTTGTGCACTACATTAATTGCGTTGAGGTGCATTTTATTCGTCCTGTATGCGTCACCGTCATACCATAATTTCCCACACTCCTTCTACTTCTGACGCGACGTATCCTCATTGTGGCTTCTGTCAATCCATTCATCCACGGGGTGCATGATTCGTGCGCTTTTTAAGGTGTTGATTAGTGAATCGTTGCCATTAGCCTTTGTCAAGCAGTCAGCTAGATTGTGTTCAGATCGAATGAATCCGATCTGTTCCATTTCATTTTGTTGGTACGCCTTTTTGACCACCTCGAGGTCAATCGTTAGTCTTTTTTTAACCGTTGTAGATGCCTTTGTGATAGCATCAAATAGTGAGAGGCTATCCGTAAACATTAGGATCGGTATCTTTATGTTCATCATATTTTGTATGTCATGTCTGAGAATGAAGGCCATATCAAAAGAGTCAGCAAAGGCCATGGTTTCGCTGCCTAAAACTGATCTTAACACTCGCTTAGCCTTATGAGACGACCAATAGAGTGGTTGGAAAAGGTTGCTGCAATCACATAGAAATATGATGTATCCAAGCTGAGAAGAGCCGTCAGAGTTGTTTGCATACGAAGCATCTGAATAAACTCTTATGTGTAACTTGTTATCGTCAAGTTTGGCATACCTCAATGGTAGGTATGGCTCTTTCTTGAGTCGTCTAATGGTGCGGTTAATGTATCGGATTTGAATTTTTGGATCCATGGCATACTTCGATTCGGTAACCTGGGCGGCTTGAGCAATAGAGAAACTAATATCTGGTCTAGTGTACGTAATCCAAGCTAATTTGGCTCTTAATGATCGATATGACTTGTATGTGGCCGTGTTTGGCAGCCTCTCTATCTTTCCGTATGTACGACGTTTGGTGGATCATGTAATCAGAATCCTTTTTTTCAACTTGTACTCCGACGAAACTGAACTTATCGTAAGCTCTTCCCTTACAATTGAACTTCTCTTCTGTCTTGTGGGCGAGATATGAATACTCCTTGGTACCTGCTTGGAGGGCATCGTCCACGTAGGTAATGCACATGCCATCTGTAGTATAACTACCAAAAGGATTAGATTAGAAATTGGATCCGGCTCTGTAAGGTACGGACCTTACAGAGGGCCTGTACCACACGTGTAGGGGCGCACGCGCCCCCACGCCTACCATACGTGTACGACGCGTATACAGTCAGCCCTGTCCGCTGACAGTGCCGACTACTGTAGTACCGCGTAGTACAGTACGTACTGTACTAAGTTACGATAGACTAATTGTATATTAAATAACGGAGCGGACCGGCGGCGAAGGGGGGACAAGCACGGACTTGTCCACGACCCACCGCCTAGGTCTGACTTCCAGCTTATCCTAAGGAAGCTTCCGTTAGCTACCTTAAGGCGAGACCGAGCGCGGGTAGAGGACGCGCGAGCACGCGAGCGAGCCTAGATCCACCTCCGCCCGTCAGCGCTGGAACGTAACCCAGCGCTGCTCCGGGGCGTCGAGGCGTAGATCGGCCCGCGCGTGTGCGCGTCCTCCCCCCGATCCCGCTCTACCACGCTACCCGGGCCCGTGCTCCGGTTTCGTTAGCTGGTCTGACTTCCCCCGTCTTCTCGTACGTACGGGTCTTCTAGGACTAAGCACACACCCCTATCCGTTTAGGGGTGTTTATGCTACAGTGGTCTCCCGACCTAGAAGACCCCGAGATCCTTCCGAGAAGACTTTCCTTTTCCTCCGCGTCCGTACGCGTCGAGATGAGTCAAGAATACGCCCCCTCGATCCGCTCCGAACCGGCGGATCCGAGGGCGGCCGCTATGCACGCCCCATCACCGCCGTTCGGCGACGGCGACGCTGGTCTCCGAGACCGCGAACCGTCGCCCGAGTCCCCCGAAGGACAAGCGGCGGCGATGTCCGACCGCATCGCAGACTACATCGAGGAAGTCCGTACTTCCCTCCGTATCGACGTTACAGACGCCGTCTATTCGCGCTGCATGGACGAGCTCCGATCCATCCGCGAGGGGAGGTTCGACCGCGTCACCCAGTCGCTGGAGAATCTCCGAGCACTGGTGGACCAGTTGCAATCGCGACTGGTGCTCGTCGAAGACTCGCGTCCCGAGAACCACGCTACGTATGGGGAAGGTCGTCCCGCGAGGCCGACCTCGACGAGACGTCTTGACGCTCGTCAACCCCCCTCGGCGGAGCAACTTGGCGCCTTCGCGCACCTCACCGCTGAGCTAGAGTCCACGCGGCAGCGTGCCCGTGACCTGGAACGTACCATGGCCGCAAGGCTGCCCGGTGCCCCCACGAGAGGGACCGGTGGTGCTGTACCTCCGGACGCTGCCGCCCGGCAAGGATGGCGCCCAACTGTGGCCGATCCCAGTCGGGACGCAGGAGAAAGACGATCTCCGACGGACGCCAACGTCGCGTCCGAATCCCAAGCTCTGCCACATGCCCCCGGAAACATGTGGCAGACGGGACGGGCGTCGTATCGTAACGACCCGGATCGTGGAGTAGCCGCTCGCGGATCCGGAGAACCCATGTTCTCGGTCGATCCCCGCTGGGGCGGCTACCCGTTGGTGGACCACACCGCGCGACCCGGTCCGATAGACGTCCGTACGTTACCCGTTACCCCGTTCGGCACGCTGGGTCCCGCTGAACCCGGACTCGAGCCGGTACATACGATGATCCAAGAGTTCAGCGCCGTCGCTGACTATCGTATGTACCGCTTGGATAACACCTCGAGGATCGTTACCTCGGGTGATGCCGGACGGATCGCGAAGTACGTACAACGCTGTCGTGGGATCCGTCCCACGATGCGTAGCTTCGACGGTACGGACCCAATCCAGCTGCTGCCGTTCTTGAAGGATATCCGGATAACCTTCAACTCGCAACACCTGACGGAAGGTGTTGCGGTACGAGTTCTCGCGCACTTCTTAGAGCGCGACGCGGAGCGCCTGTATACGAGTTATACGATGCGTAGCCTCCGCGCCGGCCAGCTCCACGACGACGTGAGCTGGCCTGGGCTCGTAAATCAACTCTTGAAACGCTACCTCACGGACGACGTGTTAGGTGAAGCGTACGACGCTGTCGCTACGGCGCGACAGAAACCCCACGAAACGGAGAGCACTTTTGAGGACCGGTTAGAAACTGCCGCGTTTCGGTGCACGGCAGTGTTCTCCAAACAATCCCTCGCGCACTACTTCGTGCGGGAACTCGCACCTGCGACCCGTGCCGCAGTTTCCGAGACTGTTCAGCCGCTGCCAAGCAGCCAGAAGACCGATCTACCGACTATCCGCCGCATCGCCACGGCGGAAGGGACTACGTACCGCGCCCGGCGCGGGTTACCTCTGCCGGACCCGAAACCGGCAGGGAAGGCTGGCAGGACTACGAAGTCCGCCGCAACAGTTCGCCCGCTTCTACCCTCCATGTCGGGGAGGATGAGTGGCAGGCTGACCCTGTCCTCATTACGCAAGGAACAGGGCCCGTGGGAGGACGACCTCCCACGCCGATGTCGACCAGAACGACATCCAGTTACGCGACCGCCTTCGGGCACACTCCAAGAGTGGCAAGGGGTACGGACCCCCGGGTCGCAGAGCTCGACATCTCGAATCGAGATGCAGGAGCCGAAGCCCCTCGCGTACCACTCCTCACCGATGAGGAGGCGCGTCACGCGGCGACCTTTGCCTCAACGGATGGCAGCGCGTACGTGTGCTGGCTGTGCCGTACGTACGGGCACGCCATGTACGCCTGCCCGTTCCTGTCGCCGGAACAACGTATGTTCACGGCGTACAGGAACTACCGATACCAGATGGAGACGCGCCCCGGTGCGCGTAACCTCCTCCGGCAGTCGGTCGGCGAGGGCCGTCCCCGCGTCAAGGTTTCCCGAATCGTTCGGGTGGGGGCGCACGCTTCGCCCCACGTGGAGGTGGGTATCGCCGTAACGAACTCGATCGTCGTGATCGACCCGATTACCGCCAGGCAGACACAAGGTATCCCCGTCAAGGAAGGGGAGGTGACCGGGACCGTTCTCGGTTACCTCAACAGGTACAGAATGCGATCATGTACTTGCAAGATTGGGTAGAGGGTCCGCATCCCCTACCCGAGGAGGGTCACCAAGGAGAACCGGTTCTCCCTGTCCCCCATATCCTGCGACGTCCCAACGTCGCAGGTCAAGGTCAAGAAGTACCCGAATACTTCGCCGATAACGTGGTGCCGCAGTGAGTGAGACGTCCCGGCCCACGGGGCCGAGGAGCGGAAGAAGACCTGGCCGCCGATAGCCAGGAAGGTAGCTCCAATAGCACCGGTAGTTCGAAAAAAGGGTAAAGACGGTTACGTCCACGCGGTCGGGTGAGCCGTCTTGTCCCCACGAACTCGACCGGTCCCCACGTGCTCGCCTAGGTCACGGGGGGTATTGTCCGATAATACACCCCTCGCCACCGGAAGCGAGCACGGTAGCCCCTGCAATGCCGATACAGGGGGGAGCGAACGTCGAGGCCTCCGTAAGCCCGATGTTAGAAGAGGACAGCACCGGGACGCCCGTAGTCCCGGTGATGGGTAATGAAAAGGACGGGAGTACCAACGACCGAAAAGAATCGGTCGACCTCCAGACTCCTGTGAGGCCAAGGGAGCCGACGAAATGTCCGCCACGTACGGACTCAAGCACCCGAGGGGGCATCACTGAGACGCAGACGCCCCACGACTCGGGCAGAAGGAAACGCAGGAGGGGCCAGACCCGAAGGCGACGACCTCGGCGGAACGATCTCGCCGAGCGGGTCGCGCCTAGGAGGGTCGACGGCATTGTATGCCTCATGACGTCCAAGATATATAACGTCCTTGGCTCCGTGGCCACCGAAGGTACCGCGTTCAAGCCCCACACGATCGCCGTCGATACGTGTTCGGGCTACAACTTAGTGAGGAAGGCCGACCTCCCTCCCGACTGGACCCGCTTCGTAATACGGGACGCGCCATTACCACGACTGGCTGGCGCGAACAGTAACCCGCTTCGACTTACGGCGGTCGTCCGCCTTGCAGTCCGTTTGCGGAACACGACGTTCCGTATACCGTTCGTGGTGGCGGAACAGCTTGCCGTTCCCGTTCTTCTCGGCACCGCGTTCATCGATGCCCACGTACGTAGCATCGACATCGACGGACAGAAGCTCGAACTTCGACGCGGTGGCTCCGTAGCCATCGTCGACGGAAAGGGGGAGCCGACTCCCCCTACAAAGCGAGACGGACGCCAAACGAGCCGGCCGGATGTACGGGATGAGGCCCCGCAGGCGATCCGAATCGCCCGCTGGGTTACCATCCCCGCGATGTCGCAAGCCCGAGTGCGCGTCACCACCGCGGGGAGGGGCCTCGTGTTCCTGGAACCAAAGCCCTCATTCCAATACCGACATGGAGTGAGGTTGACGAATGGCGTCGCCGAGGTTCTGCCGAATCAGACCTTCGACGTCATCGTCGCGAACTTTTCGCGACGGGAGAGGCGGCTTCCGAAGCACACCGTCGTGGGATACGCGAAGCGCAACCCCCTTGCGATCCTCACGCCCGAACGGAGGGTTGCCGAAGAGATCGCACACGCGCTACACCTGACCGACTTGACCGATCAAGTCGGGAAGGCCGGAGCTGGACGACCAAGCTCCGACGAGCGGACGACCGTCGTGAAGAAAGGGGTGGTCACGAACGAACGGCCACCTCAAGACCAACCGACGGCGGGGAGTGCTGTACCCCCGCAGAAGAAGGATCCCGAAAATCCACCGATGGATTGGGAAAAAGAAATCGACTTGTCATACATCGACGACGACAAGCTCCGTGGCCACGTACTCGAGATGCTCCGTAAGCACTCGAGCTTATGGAGCGGTGCGCTCGGAACTATACGAGCGACGGAACACCGCATTCCTCTCGAACCGGGAACGAAGCCGATACCTTCGATGCCCTACCGTAAGGGGCCCGCGATGCGCGAAATGGTCGCGAAGGAGGTCAACAAGATGTTGAACGCTGGGGTTATCGAACCCGCGAGCACCGAGTGGGCGTCCCCGGTGGTGCTCGTACCGAAGAAAGACGGATCTCTTCGGTTCTGCGTGGACTACCGGCGTCTCAACGCGAAGACTGCAGCAGATTCGTATCCGCTGCCTCGGATGGACGACTGCATCGACTCGCTTGGAGACGCAGCTGTCTTCACCACGTTAGACTGCAATTCCGGTTATTGGCAGATCCCGGTCGCTCCGGAAGACCGGGATAAGACCACGTTTACTACGCACATGGGCACGTTTCGCCACTTGCGCATGCCGTTCGGACTAAAAGGGGCACCGGCCACCTTCCAACGCGCACTCGACATCATCCTATCTGGCGTACGTTGGCAAATATGCCTCGTGTACCTGGATGATGTCATCGTGTTCTCACGTACGCACGGAGAACACGCGAAGCATCTCGACATTGTCTTGAGCTTGCTGCGGAGTGCCGGAATCTCCCTCAAGCTCAAGAAGTGTAGCTTCTTTCAACCGAAGGTACACTACCTGGGGCACGTCATTTCCCCAGGTAAGTTAAGTGTAGCCGATACGGCGGCCGACGCCTTCAAGACCTTCACATTCCCGAGGACGCTGACGCAAGGGCGCTCGTTCCTCGGGGCGTGCAACGTATACCGCCGATTCGTTAAGGGGTTCGCGAAGATAGCCCGTCCTCTGACCGACATGACGCGTAAGGATTCGGATCCTGACTTCTACAACCCTACGGAGGCGCAACGGGAGGCGTTCGAGAACCTCAAGAAGTCCATGATCACTCCGCCGATCCTCGCCCTTCTGCGGTAGGGCCGTCCGTACATGATCGACACGGATGCGAGCGCCTACCAGTTGGGCTGCACGTTGCTCCAAGAGCACGACCAGCCAAACGATTGGCGCCCCGTAGGCTATTGGTGCTACTCGCTGAACGACAGCGAGCGCAACTACAGCGCCACGGAACGCGAGTGCTTCGCCGTAGTGTGGGCCGTCCGCACACTACGGCCGTACGTTGAAGGCACGAAGTTCACCGTCCGGACGAATCACGACGCGCTGAGGTGGCTCATGTCCCTCACGGAGAGTTCCGGAAGGCTCACCCGGTGGCGGCTACGTCTGGCTGAATACGATTTCACCATCCAGTACCGCCCCGGGCGCGTGCACCAAGTACCGGACGCCTTGTCACGCCTCGTGTCGCCAAGAGTCGCTGGCGACCCCCGCCCGGCCATCGAAGTGGATGACGACATCCCCACCTTCGACGCGGGTACGACCGTTCGAGACGTATCGAACGAGCTCGCGGACCACGTCTGTTCCGAAAATTGCGACCACGAGGTCGAACACGTCTTCACGACGACGCGAAGCCAAGCTGGGCCACGAAGAAGGTCGCGCGTCCGAGCGCGCGACGAACCAAGGGGCGACGACGAAGCCCCCGTTCTCCAAGGACCCAGTCCGTTCTGGGAGGAGAACGACGAGTTCGACGCCGTTGATCTCGAACGTGCCGAAGAACCCGAAGTCTGGGCGCCCACCTCCACGGTCGCTCCTCCGCAGGACGACCTACCGGCCCCTCTTACGTTTGAGGAGATCGCTGAGGAGCAACGCGTGGATGACTTCTGCCAAACCGTTTCGGCACGACAGTCAGAGTCCCGGGACTCCGCGTTCTTCGAGGACCACCAGGGGGTGCTCAAGCGGAGACACCCCTTCGACCCTGATATCGTACAGGTGGTGGTACCTCGGACGCTCCGCGCCAGGCTCCTTCGCCTGTGCCACAACCCGGCCATCGCGGGACACCCGGGCCAGAACCGTATGTACTACGCGCTACGTCGCGAGTACTACTGGCCCCATCTCGCCGCAGATGTCGCCGCTACGGTCCGGGGGTGTCGGACGTGCGCGATGAACCGGGTTAAGTTGCGGAAACACCTCAACCGTTTGAGGTTGTTCCCGGCAACTCGGCCGCTCGAGAGCCTGGCTATCGACATTCTGGGTCCGCTCCCCAAGACGAAGGCAGCAAAAAGGTTCCTGCTCGTAATTACCGACAGCTTCACTAAGCTTATGCAGGTCGTCGAGCTACGTACGATTACCGCATACGCCGTCGCAGTCGCGTTCTGCGACGCCTGGGTATTTAAGTACGGCGTCCCGCGCACGTTACTGTCGGATAACGGACCGCAGTTCAACGCCAAGTTCTTCCACAGCACGTGCCGAGTTCTCGGGATTACGAACCTATATACGTCGGCATACCATCCGCAGACGAACAGACAAGTCGAGCGATACAACCGGACGATCGCGTCAATGCTGCGCAACTACGTAGGCGAGCACCAAGACGACTGGGATGTATACGTGGGGCCGCTTACGTATGCGTACAACTCCCACGTACATCGCACCACACGCACCACGCCGTTTGAGCTCGTGCTCAGCAGGCCACCGCCAGAGTTCTCCCTTCGAAGAGTCGATGATGGCGTGCCCCCTGCCAACAGGGGGAATCAGCGAGCAGAGTTCCTAAAAATGCTGGACGATACGATACAAAAAGCCTACGGAAGCTTGCGTCGGACCCAAGCACGATACAAACGCGACTTCGACAAGCGCGTTCGAAGAATTAACGCACGTCTTAAGCCCGGGAATTACGTGTACCTGAACCCCTCCGATGGGGAGAAGACGTCGAACAAACTTGCATCACCGGCAGTCGGACCGTACCGAGTGCTCGCGAATGACAAACGCACCATCACGATCGACCGCGATGGTGTGACCGAGCGCGTCTCCGCAGACCGCTGCGTGTACTCACCCCCACCGGCGAACGAGCCTCGGGCGAGCACGACTACACCCAGTGA
Organism: Chondrus crispus; assembly: GCF_000350225.1. NCBI lineage: Eukaryota > Rhodophyta > Florideophyceae > Gigartinales > Gigartinaceae > Chondrus > Chondrus crispus. The sequence continues at coordinate 73,849 of NW_005179382.1, read as the reverse complement.
CCTTGCCGTCAAGGTCAGGGAGGGGACGCAGTTCGCAGTAGAACGGCTGCTCAAGCACCGGGTCATGGAGGATGAAACTCCGGAGTTCCTCATCAAGTGGGCGGATTACGACACGCCCACCTGGACCGCGCAGACTCACGTCCCAGAAGAGCTCGTGTCTCGCTACGTGAAACGACTTCGAGTGCGCACCGGTAGGGACCTCATTTCGGACCTGAATGCGGACGTTCGGTCTTGAGAAAGGGGCCCTCAACCGTTCCGTTACGGCTAAAATCAACCGTTTCGTTACGGTTATATAAGTCTCTCGCAGTTAGAGACAGGGGGGCGTAAGAAGGAACAGACCCACGTATGATCGCTGACAAACTTGGGCCATAGCCAAAAGTCAAAACGTATTTGACAACGAAGATCCGGGGATACGACTTCATACCAGCTGCCGGCATCCGAAAACGCAGTACGGATCGCGCCACGAACAGCCAAGCGAAGGAACCGGACAGTACGGACTGTCTGGACGAGGAGAGACCCCTGTGGGAATCACGACAGCCGAGCCGGACGAGACAATTCGCGGGGAAGCCAACTACGCCCTTTTCGAGCTGGGGGGCGGAACGGGAACCCCCCCAGCACATGCAATGGTCGGAACCCGTGCCCCTATACACACGAGACCACCACGGTAGGGCGCGCCGCAACCAAACTGCAAGCCACGACCACTGTAGTATGCCCGTACACGGAGACCGTGCGCGCGTTGAAAAAAAACGGGAAGAAAATAAGCGCTGAAGGGAGCAGCACGCCGCTCACGCGCACGACAGTGAGCACGGGCCCTGGTGTCAATCCCCCACCGCACGCCCAAAATATATCAGAAAAATTAGCCCCTCCTTGGACGTGGACACGTGCCCAGCGTCCACACGACTTGCCCGGGCGGCACGCCACTAACGCAAGCCAGCAACGCTGAAAACGCGTAGGGTTGCAAACAGGTGCATTACCCCCTCTGTACGCCGCCCGAGGCATGCGTCGAAAGCCACACGCAAAGCGACCAGCGAGAAGACGCACCGGTTCCCGCCCCCGAAGGCGAGAGATTGACGCGCGAAGCGGAGGTCCGGGATGCCAGGGACAGGAGGATTCCGTGGGAGTGGCCGGCGAGCCAACGCGACTACGCACGAACGCATGAGTAACAATTCGCGAGCTCCGACCTCACGGGGAGCTCCCTACTCACTCCCTCAATCGACAGAGCAAGGGGGAGCCCCCCGCTCCCCCCCGAAAGGCACAGAGCACCGCCCGCACTCGGGGTGCGCGGTCCACCACGAGGGTCAGAGGGATGCAACGTGGTCGGGGAAGGACGCGATCGAGAAAGACAACCGCACGAAGAGGAGCAACAGGGCTTGGGGCAGAACGAACCGAACTCCCCGGCCCCACGAACGGAAGACATAGGTGGTGTCTGGGCGAGAAGGGGAGCACATACGGACTCGCTCCCTGCCCCACGATACAGAAGCTGGACTGAAGATGGACAGGCGCTAGGGAGGACGTCCCGCTCCCCCTACACGTGAAGCACCCTGCTTCGCTCCGTACGACCGGAGGACGGAGGTGCAACTCCGCAGGGTGAACGCGACCCTCCTCAATGCAGCATGGAACATGGTCAGACGACGAGGAAGTCCTCTACTCGTGCTGTCTCCAAGCTGGTGCGCCGACGAGAGTGTCCCCTACCCAAAGGCGCGAGGGCCCAACGCCCCCGCCGTGCGCGAGGACGAGAAGGAAAGGGGTCGGAGCGGCCCCGGTCACTACCAAACAATAGTGTAAGGCGCGACCGCGGACGCGTCCGAGGGATATGGACAACCGGCGGCAAACGTATGCCGCATACCCGAAAGCACCGGGGCCGGCGTACGGTAGCCGACCATACAGATTGCCCAAGTGGCGGCAAGAACACCGCTGAGGGGGCCATGGACCGGATGCATAAGTCCCCCTCCGCGATGTGAGGCGTTGCAGGAGACGACGAGGTCCTCGCGCGTGGCATGCCGCCGTAGCAGGGCACCAGACACCACCCAGGGCGGATTCGCGAGCGTCGAGGTCGGTGGTAGAAGCGTCAAGGGGTATGGAGTAGTCCCTGCCACCTGAGGGGTTGGACGACCAACCTATCCCACCGGCAACAAACGGCGCGGGCTCCCACGCGACAGCAATGCAAAAGGCGGAATGGCTCGCCTCCCCGTCGCTCCCGGTCACGCGCACGGGCACGTGACGCGGACAATACACACATCCCCCCGGGTGTGGCGAGCGCCACGGCCCGGCACGACGGACGCACGGGGGGAAACGGGTACTGTACCCTCTACCACCTCCCTCCCCGTCGAGTGGTTCGGACGCCACCACTCCGCGGAGGGCGCCTCGACTGGTGAGCTATGCATGCCCCGGAGCAGCCCGCGTGTAGCTGAATCAGACGCTGGAGGACGCCCTGCTCACGTGAGCCGGAGTCCTCCAAACCCACAGAGGACCGCCGTACGGAAAGCGAAGCGGACGAGCATAGAAGTTGCCCTAGCGGCTTTACGGAGATTGGAACGATCAGAAACGCAGAAGCACCGCGCGACGAGTACCGGCGTTAGACTAGCGGCTGGTACTGCCAGGAGAAGCCCCTGGCCCCCGAACGTAATCACGCTGGGGACAGTAACTCGGATGGCAAGGCAGCTCCGTTTCCACCTCGTCCAAGGGTGGCATAGCCACTTCACGTTGACGGGACCAAAGACGTTCCGGCCCCGTCGGGTCGGAAGGGGGGACGTACCCCACGCCTTCATAGGGGTCTCGGAGAGGCTGACGCGGCGCCGAGGTCGGCGGAGGATGAGAAGACGAGCCCACGCGGAGGGACCGGAGCTCGTCACGCTCATGTCGGTACCGATCCCGCTCCGCACTGGCGCGTTCCAGGCAGCTGGCTTGGTTAAGGGAGGTCGTACGTAGACCCTCCAGTTCGCTCTGCGCCCGCTGTAGCTGCGAGGAGAGGGCAGCTCGTTCCGATACAAGGCGACGCGCCTCGGCACTACGAGCCAAGTACCATGCCGCCAAAGTGCCGAGCAATCCATCGACCGGCCACGTACGGTCTGTCGAGCTCCCCAACGCCCGAGCAAGGTCAGGAACGGCCCTGACTTCCTCCGGCGTTAAGGTGAGGTGCTGGACGGGACCTTCCCTTACGAAGGGCCCTCAGGTTGTGCTCAGAGGAGGAAGAGGCGGCGCAATGGACCCCGTCGTAGCACCGTAATTCGCGTCCGACGTGAGCGGAGTGCGAAAAGGATTCGACACACCGAACGGAGTCGCCCGAGTCTCGCTATCAAGGTCCCTATATCGCTTCCTCCGGGCCTCCCGAGCCGCGGATCCGATGCCGCCACCACGGGTGTGGCCACCGCCGGATTGATTGGGGCGGGCCACAAAGTGTCTGCACGCACGTCGTACGCCAGGAACACGCTTTGGATTCCGGTAGTGTAATCTGTCCAAGAGCGTTGATGGCACTCTGCGTTGTCGAGGAACCGGTGCATCACGTCGAGCACGAAGGAATAAGACCACGGCACGTGCTGTGTGCCCTGCTCGAGCGGGTGCAACGGTACGTCGGGGAGCCCCGGAGCGACCCTCCCGAGGAAGGACAGCACCGCACCGGGCTGTACGAAGACTCGTCCGTTGATGTAAATCTTGTTTACGAATGCGTTTCCAACGGACCAAGCCCACTCCCGCTCAACGTTATTGAGGAGGTCATCGCGTGCGGGATGTTGGGGATCCTCACAAGCGAACCCGAAGCGTTTTAGAGCGAATGGGAGTAACACGTGTACTCCCAGGGACGGGAAAGCGCCCAGAATCGTTTCTGGTAATCCCGGGAAGTCGCTCTTCGATAACCCTCGCTCGAACGAGGCCGACTGGAGGACGCGACCATCTTCCTCCCCCGCCTGACGATAAGCCGACTAATCATGCGGGGCCACGGCGATGGAATGCAGCCGCATTAACGAACAGGCGGACTTCTGCAGAGCGGCCCGCGTCTTAAAGTACGCATACGGCCGGGGGCTCACGTACAACCCCGGCACTTCGGCAAGGACAAATCGTCGAGGCGCACGGGGGCCGGGGTGGAACAAGTACACCGCCATGCGGTCGACGTATTCCACCTCCGCTAAACTGTACGCACACGTTCGATCACTCGGAATCTCGTCCGGTAGCTGATACGGAGCGCCGCTCCCCTCTCCCAGCAAACGTGCCAAGGCGAGCGAGGCCTCGTCGGCCAGTCCCTCCTCGTATATTGTGCGAATACGTAACAAGTCGGGACGAACTTGCGTCATCGAGAGGATGTCGCCGACGGTGATTCCGGACCGGGCGTGACGACGCCACGCATACCTCAGACGGCTGAGAGGGAGAGGCGTCGACCGCTCGAGCGGCACACCTGTAGTGCAATACGCACCTGAAAAGGGGGGTGAAAAGAAATGAAAATGATGGGGTATGACAAGCAAAAGTGGAAATCATTTCACTTTATTATTTTAATTATTAATTATTAATTAGTTGCATATTAGTTATTTAACATTAGATTAGATCTAGGATCTAGCGCCGAGAGCTACTGTAGTGGCTCCGGCGGGGCGATATATACCTTAGCCCTCTGACGACCAAGTCAGTAAACGTAACCCGAGTTGCTGGAGTTGAATGTCGCCTTGGTCGAAGTCCGTCCCTACCAAGACGCTCCCTTTTACCTAAGCCTACGGCATCCTTCAGCGCTCGGGGACCCCATTCCTTTTTCCTTTATTTCCCAATCGAACCCGAGTTGCCAGAGTCTGATATCGCCTTGGTTGAAGTCCGTCTTTTACAAGACATTCCCTTTAACTACAGATTACTTTATCCTTTGCGCTCGGGGGTCCCCTTTTTCCTTATCAATTTTCCTTTACTTCCCTATCCTAATTTCCCTTAATCTTGAGTTGGTCCCACCTTGTAGGATTGCGATCCGCAACGTGACGTCATTTGCCATCGGGCTTCTGTGTTGGTGCACCAGTGGTGCTTTTCTCAGTGTTGGTTCCATCGGAATCTGGTTGCAACCGATCCGTTGTTGGTACTTTGCCATCGGGCAGTACGACGGTGTAGCGCTGCTACGTTTTCTTCTTTCCCGACGGGCTACGTTGCGACGTCCCCGTCGAAGACCTTATCAAGGGTATAAGGTGTACAAGGCGCTCTTCGAGCATTGGATTTACGACCCATCGGACCAGGTTTACCTAAACACCCCTCCGAACTCGTCGAGCAGTCGCCTTTACAAGTCTCTACCACCATTTACCGATCCCGGGCTGGGTCCTTCTCTTTGCCCCCCCCTATCAGGGATCCGAGCTACTGCGGGCCGCAAACCCGCTTAAAGAGGACAGGGAGCTTCGAACACTCCGTAGCGCTGTGCCGTTGGCAGTTGTTGTTTTTGTTGCTATTGTTTGTGTTGGACCGTCGGACCTTGGTCTCTGCCTAACAGGCGCATTGCACTACAAAAGTGGTCTCCCGACCTAGAAATTGTTTTATCTACGACAAGGAAGTGGTCTGGGTAACGGAGTCTCTTTTTAATTTTTTTTTGTTTGTAACTTTTTTTGTGTAGGTTCGCTCGTACGAGCGATGTCGACAAGCGCACCCGGGGACGTCGGTCCCGGGGCGAGTAGGAGCGGATCGGCAAGGGCGTCGAGGATCCCGCGAGGTCCTCGCACCCGAAGCCAGGCCAATACGGCCACGGATCCCGAAGGTCAAGAATCCCCGACGGGGATCGAAACCGACAAGGATAACCTATCCTACAGGTTCGAGAAGATGGGCGAGGAAATTCGCCAAGAGATGATGAAAAATCTCGAGGCTGAATTAGCCCTCGTCCGGAAGCAACTGGAGTTGCAAGGATCCGAGTTCCACACCGTTTTGGGAGAGCTGTCGGCTCGAGTGGATCTCGTCGAGAAGGAGCGAGGTGAGGCGACCGACGGTCTGGAGCCGGAGGTCCTAGCCTCGTTGAAAATTTCGGTCAAGGACGCGAGGCGCGACGCGAATCAAGCCTTGGAGTCCTTAGGAAAATTTAGAACAAGCATCGATGACCGATTCGATCGCGCCGCGCAACGTCTCAAGGACCTCGAGCAGGCCGCGGATCAAGCTCCGCAAGGATCGGACGACGAGCCGCTCCCTTCGGGTAGAGAGGTCGACCGTCGGTCGAAGAAGGACAAGCCCGCTCGGCAGCGGAGTTCTAAGTCGAAGCCCTCGAAGAAGGACAAGCGACGTGCAAGCAAGGGTCACTGTAGTGACGATCCGGAGAACCGCGACTCACAGTCGGAGTCGCCTGGTCCCTCCGAAGATGGTAACGGCGGTTCGTCGAACCATTCGGGCGATTCCGAAAGCCGTTCAGACGAAGGAAACGGAATTTCGTCAAGCAAGAAAATTTCCTCCAGACGAGGCGGAGTCACTTCGTCCGCCTCGCGGAGAGACAAGGACGCGGAGCCCGAAGATGCTGCAACGCGGCGCGGGCCGCGATGGGAGGAGTTGGAGGAGCTGAATCCGACCAACTACCTCTTCAAGAAGTTACTTTCGTACCGAACGTACCGCTTGCGGAACCCGCAGACATATTTGTCAAGTTCCCGGCGGACCGCCGTGCGAAAAACTAGGAGAGATATTCCGCTTAAGGTGAAGAAGGACAACACGTTCACAGGAGAGGACGGGGTCCTTGTGTTGGATTTTTTGGCAAAATTAGTTCAGGAGTTCGATACTCAAGAAATGAACGAGGAGCAAGCGATCCGCCTGTTGCCTGAATTTTTAAGCGGAATCGCCTTGAGACAGTACACTTCAGTGTCTCAGACGGCCGGGGCCCATCACGGAAAGATATCCGTTTGGCCGGAGGCCGTACAGTGGTTGTTGAGGAGTTTCGCAACCGACGAGGCGATCCGTCAAGCTGTGCTCGCATTGCGAGAAGTTCAGCAAAGACCGTCTGAAGACGAGATGGAATTTTATATCCGTCTGACGGACGCAAGCAATCGATGCGGAAACGTATATTCGATGGAAGAACAAATGACGATGTTTATTGAAGGACTCAATTCGAGTATCAAGCCGATGGTATCTCAATACCGACAAGACAATCGGGACGTTTCGTTTTTGAGAGTAGTTAATTACGCGAAGGCGCATGGCTCGGCGAGCCGAGCTAAGGACAAGAAGACCAAGAAGGTCACGATTCAGACGCCGTCGACAATTAGGGCGCGTAAGAAGCCGAGAGCTTCTTATCCCGGTCGCAAAAGTCACGCCGCCGTCCATTTAGCCGAGTCCATTTCAGCGTCAGATGAGCGCGATGCGCATGGAAGTAGCGAAAATCACTACGAAGGAGCGTTAGTAGCCGAAGGCGAGTTCATTGAGCCATCGGAGGGCTACGGACACGAGGACTACGGGGACAGCGGGTCGTCAACTTTACCGACGCCTGCATACACGACGGAGTCGTTTTCAGAGCCCACGGATCCCGTGATGATGTTTCGGGGGCGCGGCCACACGCCGGCGCCGCGCATTCCGATGAAAGACAAGGGTACGACGTTTCGAAGGCCAGGCTGGATGGGAAGGCCGCAACGCCAAGGAAGGCCGCCGGCCCGTGGAGGACCTAGGACGCCGTATCCCGTCAAGACACACGGTCTGGTGTGCTATCATTGCTATGAAAAGGGGAACGCCGCGCCAACGTGCATTCTTTCCCTCCGGGAAGTGCACCGAGTTTTGGAAAATTATGAGGCGTTGTCTCCGATGGAGAGGCTAGGGATACCATCGACGAGTTACCTGAAGGTCAAGAATTGGTTCGATTCGCAGACGGCGAGCACGCCGAGTGCTTCAACACCGAGGTCGAACCAACCCTTCAGAGGGCCCACCGCAGGGCCCGCCCCGTCGGATGTGAGAAGGATCCCGCAGCGGCAGGAAAACTAGAGAGGGGAATCTCGCATGAGTCGAGAGAGGCACAGGGTCGACGTACTGTGCCCGGGGCTCAGCCCCGTTCCCCGTCTCTAAAGGAAAAGTCAGGCCTCGAGGAGGAGGTTGTTGGATTGGTGGACAAGCCCAAAGGGCCAGCTCAAGTCAAGAAAATTTTGAGCCGAGCCCGAGATCATCCGCTGGAAGAAGTTCGAAGACCCTGGTACAGGGTTAAGCGAAGGGAATGTCCCGAGAAGATTTTGGTTCTTGTGCGAAAAAACTACAAAGTGTACGCGGACATTGAACCAACAGTCGGATTGATGAGCCGGGTGTTGTCTGTTTTAGACACCGGCGCGGGACGAAACCTTGTGCGAAAATCGGAACTCCCAGCTGGAATGGAATCTCTAGTGTCCTACGGACCGACCCAAGACATTGGCGACGCAAACAATAGGCCACTCCGGACTCTCGGCACAATTAGAATGCCTGTGAGGCTTGGAAAATTTGTGGCCGCAGCCGAGTTTATTGTATGCGAAAAACTAGCCGTCCCGCTAATTCTAGGCGCGGACTACTGCGACCGGTTTGTGGAAGCAATTCATCCAAGGAAGAAAACGGTCGAGTTGGCGGATTTCTCGGAGGTTCCGATAGTTAGGCGGTTCTCGACGAGAAGAGAGAAGAAGAATCTCGTCCCGGGAGAGGACGAGAATGATGGAAAGGTGGAGCGAATTTCCCCTAAGGTAAAAGTGGCAAGAGCCACAACTATTGAGCCAGGGACGCAACGCTTCGTGGAATGCACCTCGAAGAGGGCGGGCTTAGTTGTGGTTCAGCCGTACTCGTCGTTGTACGAAAGGCACGGGCTGACGTGTACAAATGGTGTTGTTCAGGTCGAGCCTGACCGGCCATTTCGTTTACTCGTTGCGAATTTTAGGACGTACCCTGTCAGGGTGCAAAAAGGCCAAGTGGTGGCAGAATTATTACCGCACCCGACAGCCGCGCTCGAGAGCAAAACCACCATTGGTGAAGTTCTCGGAATTCAAGAAAGGAAGAAGGAAAATTTTCCTAATTCTACCAAGACGCCTACGGGCGAGGCAGGATGCGAACCGTCGGATCAAGATCGCGAGGACCAGCAAGGAGAACGGGAGGAAAGGCTCTCCGCGACGGCAACTACGACGCAGGAGCGGCGGATTGAGCCTCCCCCGCCGGACGTGGAGGAACTCGACCTGAGCCACGTGCCGGACCGGCTGCGCGAGCGGTTCCGTCGGATGTTGAAGAAGTATTCAAGGATGTGGGATGGGACGCTTGGCGAAATTAATACCACAGTCCATCGGATCGAGTTGATCCCCGAGACTCGTCCCATCGCACAAGCCCCGTATCGGGCCGGGCCTAAAGCCCGCGAAGTAGAAGATGCAGAGGTGCAGAAGATGTTGGAGGCAGGAGTGATAGAACCAGCGCAGTCAGAATGGGCGTCGCCCGTGTTGCTGGTGCCCAAGCCGGACGGGTCAATGCGTTTTTGCGTAGACTACCGCAGGCTGAACGCAGTGACGGTGAAGGACACGTACCCCTTACCGCGCATGGATGAGTGCCTGGACTCGCTTGGTGACACCAAGGTTTTCTCCGCGTTGGACGCGATCTCGGGATATTGGCAGATGCCTATCCCTGAGGGCGACCGCGACAAGACCGCATTTTCGTGTCACTCAGGACTGTATCGCTTCTCAAGAATGCCCTTCGGGCTAACTAACGCGCCAGCGACGTTTCAGAGAGCAATGGATATCCTGTTCTCTCCGTTCCGTTGGAAGTGCTGTTTGGTGTATCTGGACGACATCATAATTTTTAGCAAGTCGTGGGAGGAGCACATCGTGCACGTGGATGAAATACTTTCTGTATTGGAGAAGGCAGGTGTGAAGCTCAAACTTCGCAAGTGTGAATTTTTCGTCGAAAAGATCAAGTACCTGGGCCATGTAGTTCGGCCAGGTACATTGGAAGTGGACGCTGCGCGAACCGTCGCATTGGAACAAGTGAGGTACCCTCAAACGCAGACCCAGCTTAAGAGCTTCTTGGGACTTTGTAATGTCTACCGCAGATTCGTTCCGCATTATGCGAAAATCGCGCATCCGCTCAATCAACTGTTAAAGAAGGGACAACCGGTCCAGTTGGAAGGATTCGACAAACCGTGCAAGAAAGCTTTTCATAAGCTCAAGGACGCCATCTTGGCACCGCCGGTGTTGGCGCTGCCGAAGAAGGACGTATCCTACTCGGTAGATACCGATGCAAGCGACTACCAAATAGGCGCTGCACTATTTCAAACACACCCGGATGCGCAACGCAAACCCATCGGGTTCTTTTCAAGAACGTTAGCCGCAGCCGAGAGAAACTGTTCTGTATCAGAAAAAGAATGCCTAGCTGTAATTTGGGCCGTACAGACTTTAAGACCATATGTATATGGCGAGCACTTCATTGTGCATACCGACCATGCCTCATTGAGGTGGTTGATGAACGTAACCGACCCCAGCGGGAGATTAATCCGATGGAGGCTCCGCCTCTCGGAATTAGATTTCGAAATCAAGTACAAGAAGGGCAAGGCGAAAAGTCAAGCTGATGCCCTGTCAAGATTACGGACCGCAGGAGAAACCGTCGACGAAATCGACGACGAAATCCCATGCTTTATGGCCGAACCGGCCGAAAGTACAGTGGAGGACGAGGAAAGTTTTCACGCGATAGACGACATCCTCGCTCTTGAGGGGGGGACCGCCCCTGATCGCCTCGATCAATTCCAAGCTGTCACTCCGGAGGAGCTCATTCGCGAGCAAGCCGTCGACCCCTTCTGCAATCGCATCAAGGAAGAAATGGACGCCGGAAAGGTGAGAACATTCAGCATGGAGACCGAGGAACTCGAAGAAACTCTATGCCGTACCGCGGCAGAGTTTGTACAAGTGGTAATACCACAATCGTTAAGGGACCGCGTCCTAGGGTTGAGCCACTACGCAAAATTGGCAGGCCACCCGGGAGGCAGGAAACTTTACAAGACTTTGAGAATATATTTTTATTGGCCTACGATGGCCCTAGACTGCTATGCAGTCGCGAAGAATTGCGCCGCATGCGCGCGGGAGAGGGTGAAGTTAAGAAGAAACACGAAGGAAATGAAGCTGTTCACGCCCAAAGCTCCGCTGGAATTTGTCGCCATCGACATCCTCGGCGAGCTAATTACAACTAAACGACGAAATCGATACATTCTCGTGATCAGCGATCGATACTCGAAACTGGTACGAACCGTACCGTTGAAGAAGATATCAGCTGCGCACATCGCACAAGCCTTCGTTCACCATTGGGTATTCGTGAACGGACCGCCGGTCAAGCTGCTGTCCGACAATGGAACACAGTTCACGGCCCGGTTCTTTCAGAATGTCTGCCGAATTCTCGGCATACGCAATGTGTTCACGACTACGTACCACCCGCAAGCCAACGGCCAAGTTGAGAGGTTTAACCGCACGCTGACTTCCGCGTTGCGAAAATACGTTGGAGAGCATCCCAAGGACTGGGACCTATTTAGCGACGCTGTGACGTTCGCATACAACACGCAAGTTCATCGAACTACGAATATCGCGCCCTTCGAGCTGGTGTTAGCTCGGGCGCCGAGAAGCATTGCGTTACAAGCACAGCCAAGTTTGGAAGGATTTAGCTCGAATCGAGCGTACTACCTGAAATGGCAGTCGTGGTTGGAAAGCCTGATGAAAGGCGCTGATAGGAGTTTGCGAAAGGAACAAGCCCAGTACAAGCGAAATTTCGACGCACGCCTTCGCAAACCACAATATGAGATCCCGCCGGGGTCCTACGTGTTCCTTCGGAAGGAGCAGGGCACGGCTAGCGAACCGAAACACAAGCTGGCACAAGTCGCCACAGGACCTTATCAGGTCCGAAGATCGGATCAACATACGGTAGTCATTGCCATTGGCGATCAGGAGGAACGCGTATCGCGAGACAGGGTGGAGTTAGCCCCAAGCCCGATGGACTATGCGCCGATAACTGGCCTACGGCAAGCGCTACAGTTCCTGGGAGAGCCGGAGCTAAACGAAGAAGGAGAGGTAATGGAGGACGAGGAACGTCCTCACACCCGTGCGCCTACGACGGGGGACCAGGATAATTTAGTTGATCGAACGCCGACAACGGAGACACCTCCAGACCTACGCGAGTTCGGAAAGTCCAGAGAAGAGGATGAGTTGGAAGATCTTCGGAAGGGGTAAGGACAGTTGGACACGCAGGAAGAAGGAACCGAGAGTCAGGAGTATGTGATCGACAAGATCGTGGACCATGGCTACGACGAGGAGAAATTAATTCTCAAAGTGAGGTGGTATGGGTATACCATCGAGGACGCAACGTGGGAACCTATTGAGCAGATCCCCCGCAGCGCGGTAGTCACATATTTCCGAAGGAAAAGGCTACCCTTACCCACGCAAGCGTCGCACGCACAACCGGGATAGCCATCGTAAGTAGAATTAGTAGGTTAGAGACAACAGAGAGGTCAGAACTTCGAGAAAGGAACACATCTACGGGGTTTGCAGATAAGGAGTTTGAAGGAAAGGAGAGCAAGGCAGAGAAGCGAGACTGTATCCTTGGATGAGGCATTGAGCCTCTCGGAAAACACACACGCTTCATCACGGTACGCACGAGAAATGACGTTTCGAACGGACGGTCCGCCGACGTGGGGGGGGGATGATGAAATCAAGGAAAAATTGCGGCAGCTGCAGTACGCACGATAAGTGGTGATCGTTTGCCACAGTCGGCGACATAACTATTCTAAGTCGCCCTGCAGCCAAGCCCCACCCGGCCTCACACGAAGCCGATCGTCACACTCCCTGCTAACACACTGCCCATGCTCGCCGAGCACGAAGACTCGTCCAAAGGGACCACCATCAGAAGAGCGCAGCTACGAATTCACCCGCGGTGACCGACGTCGACGCTCACAATCGGTCCTATTATCTTTTTTCCAGGACAGTCTACTTAGCACTTACCCATCATGATTTCTCTTCAACTCTGTCGTTTCTTTGTTTCTTTATTTTATTCACTTTTCCTCTTTTCTGTTTTGTTATTGTTCTGTTCCAGTTACTATTATTTTCTGTGTCGTCAAGGAGACGACCCTGCACTGCCGGGGTCGATCAGAAGAACCTACAAGGACTAAGAAGGAGGCTATTGCCACGCCAATGAGAAGGGGAACCCTACAGTAGACCCAAGATTCGAAACAAGGCGTTCCATTGAGAACGGAGAAGAAGCCCCTTCCCCCCGTGGGGATGCGCGCAATGAGGCGCGAAGGACGAGCGAGGGTCGTACGAGACCTGATGAGCACCAAGCGGACAGTATGGTCCGTGTCGCGAAAGGATACGTCGGAAACCCTGAAAGATGCCCTCCCACCTTGTACATGAATTTACTTTCGTGGCGACTCTCTTCACTTTTTTTACTTTTTTCCTTTACCGTGCAGAAGGCACTGACGTAACACGTAATTATAATAGCCCCACGGGGTGAAGCTCCCAACTGATGGAGACATCTCGGGGCAACGTTCACCGTATACGTGAACCGGCTACTGTGTCTTTGTCGTTTTTTGTTTTGTTTCGAGGTTAATCTACGCGGGATGAATGGTATCGTCAGCTCCTTGGGAGAAGGAGTCAAATCTAAGAAAGGGAGTTCGAACCCCCGACGAGGGCCTGGTGCAAGTTTCATTGAGGTCCTCGATATTGGCTTGAAAAAAAAGCGTACCGGCACAACCTTCATTGGGTGTGCACCGTGAGAGCATCAGCTCAATATTCGTGCTCAATTGTGCTTAGGACGAGCCCTCGGGCCGGGCGACGCATCAGTCAGTCCGCGACAGGATCATCGATCTCACCCTACAACAGTTGTATTTTTCTGTACTCCTATTTCTCCTTTGTCATCAGGGATTGAACGCAAGAGCGCCTGCGCAGTGTCCCGTCTGAAAAACTCTGACGTCCTTGAGTACAGACTCCATGAATAATGGCGACGTACCGTCGGCAAGGAGAATTAATCCTGAGACCTCTCATCTGAGGAAAGAACAGAACGATGATGAGATGGGATTGAGACGCAGATCAACGCATGGGGCCTTCCTTCATTAACGTGATTTCCTACGAAAGGAGACGAAGGTTTATACAGCGTAAGAGAAAACTTTTGAAAGATTTTAGTTCAGCACTTGACGAAACCTGGAGTGCTTTGCTTATTGAGGAAATCGGGGAGAACGCGGAGGAACGGGGACGTCTCGTATGCATTGGACGACCTCAGGTCGTTGAGATCTGAGAAACCAATTTGACTTGGGAGCATGAGCACATTGCATGCCAACACACGAAAACGGAGGTGTCAAACATCGTTTGAAAATATTAAGGAAATTAAGGAGAACCCTAGTCACCGCAAGAACTCACGCCGGTTTGTTGGCATAAGCCACAGCCGCCGATCTCACGACATATCACAATGCAAAAAGAGGGGAGGATCTGGACTACGACCCCCCTCCCCCTCTCACTCACAGGGCGCCAACCATCACTGTGATCGCTTAGTCATGATGATCACGCACGTACGTCGAGGAGGATGACATTCAAGAAAAAGGGAAAGGACGGAGTCCTAATCACGCGACTTTCGGGAAGTGCTCCCGAGCGAGAACGCGCTGTACGCGCATAGCGAAGAGTTTCGCGCGTCATTTTCGGACCGCCAGTACGCTGAGTGACCTCGCCAATGGCCTCGCACACGAGTTGTCAACTGTTTTTCACGACCTACAGGTTACACGCGCCGCCCCGTGTCCCTAATGACAGAGCGAGGGCAACTCGCCCGACAGCAACGACGAAAACGCCAAGTTAGGCAACCGAGCGGATGACACTATGTGAGAATGGGGTTGCCGTGAACCCCGGGATACCATCTAAATGTATGAACCGAGACCGGATCAAGATGGCCGCTTATCGCGACGTGATCAACTAATCGTAATACGTATGACCGGACGTGTACGAGGAATCCTCGTCGCCACCTCAACTAGTTGCGAATCGCCGTCAGGACACAGTCCGCTACCTCAGGTAGCAATCTAACAGTAAGAGGGACGCCCCGAACGAGATCACGGGCAACGAAATTGACGTCTCCACACCTATCGCGCCGCGAATCTGAGTCTGCACGTAAGGGATGTTTTCAAAGAGAGAGAGGGTAGAACCTACGTGTGAATGAACCGAGTTCTTGACCCCGCCGGAGTCGGGAGAGCAGGGGTTTCCCCGCGGAGCTTCCGTCGTCGGTTCAATATTTTTCATGGCATGAAATGTGAACAGGGGAAAGGGCTTCCGATCGAGGAACAAAAAACGGACAGCAATGAAACGGAAGGTCGCGGAAATGGCGAATGCCACTGAAGGCGTACAGGGGAACTGAGTCGAACCTGCAACTACAACAGAGAAAAATTGTAGGGAGTCATGGTAGCGATGCTCCTTGTCAGAATGACAGTTTTCGAGGGATTAGGAAACCGAGGGCGGCTCGCCGCGCGAAAAAGAGGAGGTAAGTGAGGAATTTGAAGAGGTAAAAAGTGGAAGACAAAAAGAGGAGGTAAAACACAAAAGAGGAGGAAAGGGAAGACGCACATCGAAGATGGGAGAAAGAGAATGCGCAGGAAATTGAGGAAAATTGAGAAATGAAGAGGAGGACCGAAAAGCGGACCACCTCAGAGACCCTAGGGGGGGCTGTATTCCCTTGAGGAGGAATCCCCAAACGGGCAACGGAGCAACTGAAGATGCGATCATTGACGACGTCTCGTGAATGGCCTGCAAAGGGAGGTTACCGGGCAACATGCCCGCATCATCGACGAAATTATTTTTGATGCCGTCGAGGTCGCGGACGCCCACAGAGGAGAACCATTGAGCAGAAGCAAACAGGGCTGCGTTATCACGCATGGTTTTGTTCTGCAGCTCCTCGAGCGAAGGATGACGGCGGACTACCCAAGAGGAATGGTAGCCCGGATGGAAGGCCGGCTCGGCAGGGATGGTAACAGGGGGTAGACGGGGTATGGAAGGAAGACCCCGGGGCACTTCGAACTTGCGAGGAAAGCCAACACCCGGACGTCTACGGGTGGCACTATCGTCCGAGTGTTCCGATGGAGAAGGAAGCATGGTATTTTCGTCTTACCCTTGCTAGAACGCCGCGCAGAGTGATTGATGACCGGGAAACACGGTCAGCAGCGGCAGGAGATTATACGATGGCTGGGCGTTGCGCAAGGGCGCTCAGAAGGGGGATATGTAGTGCAATACGCACCTGAAAAGGGGGGTGAAAAGAAATGAAAATGATGGGGTATGACAAGCAAAAGTGGAAATCATTTCACTTTATTATTTTAATTATTAATTATTAATTAGTTGCATATTAGTTATTTAACATTAGATTAGATCTAGGATCTAGCGCCGAGAGCTACTGTAGTGGCTCCGGCGGGGCGATATATACCTTAGCCCTCTGACGACCAAGTCAGTAAACGTAACCCGAGTTGCTGGAGTTGAATGTCGCCTTGGTCGAAGTCCGTCCCTACCAAGACGCTCCCTTTTACCTAAGCCTACGGCATCCTTCAGCGCTCGGGGACCCCATTCCTTTTTCCTTTATTTCCCAATCGAACCCGAGTTGCCAGAGTCTGATATCGCCTTGGTTGAAGTCCGTCTTTTACAAGACATTCCCTTTAACTACAGATTACTTTATCCTTTGCGCTCGGGGGTCCCCTTTTTCCTTATCAATTTTCCTTTACTTCCCTATCCTAATTTCCCTTAATCTTGAGTTGGTCCCACCTTGTAGGATTGCGATCCGCAACGTGACGTCATTTGCCATCGGGCTTCTGTGTTGGTGCACCAGTGGTGCTTTTCTCAGTGTTGGTTCCATCGGAATCTGGTTGCAACCGATCCGTTGTTGGTACTTTGCCATCGGGCAGTACGACGGTGTAGCGCTGCTACGTTTTCTTCTTTCCCGACGGGCTACGTTGCGACGTCCCCGTCGAAGACCTTATCAAGGGTATAAGGTGTACAAGGCGCTCTTCGAGCATTGGATTTACGACCCATCGGACCAGGTTTACCTAAACACCCCTCCGAACTCGTCGAGCAGTCGCCTTTACAAGTCTCTACCACCATTTACCGATCCCGGGCTGGGTCCTTCTCTTTGCCCCCCCCTATCAGGGATCCGAGCTACTGCGGGCCGCAAACCCGCTTAAAGAGGACAGGGAGCTTCGAACACTCCGTAGCGCTGTGCCGTTGGCAGTTGTTGTTTTTGTTGCTATTGTTTGTGTTGGACCGTCGGACCTTGGTCTCTGCCTAACAGGCGCATTGCACTACAACACCTAACCACAACGTAGTAGTTGCTGCGGCCTCCTGATCGAGGCCACCACTATCCCGAGTCGACTCGGGAAGAGCCCCAGGACGCCGACAACTCCCACAAGCCCCGTAAGAGCCCGGGACCGCCCTGTACGTCTCACTCCCGCGTACCGACGCGGATGCTTCGCGAGGCTGCTCACCCCCAACGGGGCCTGACTCGTGCCAGGCCCACTCGACGCCTCCGACCGCGTCCCTCGGACCTCCGCGGCGAACAGCACCCTCGACGGGCGGGTCGGACTGTGGCGTGATCACGGGGGCAGCGAGGGCGACGACACCCAGCTCCGCAGACAATGTGGATTCGCGTGAGCGGCGTCCCTGTTGGAACGGAGGCAGGGACGTCGCCGCGCGTACAGTAGGCGAAGCATGATTCGGAGGACGCCCGCCTCTCGGCGCGACTTCGGCAATTGGGTACGTATTCGTGGTGGCCGGGGCGGAAGAACGGGGGTCGGTGCCACCGTCCGGCAGAGGACGGTGATTGACAGGCACCGACGTCAGCGGATCCGACATGACGGAGAAATCAACGGACGTCGCGACGAAGGCAGCGCGGAGAGGCGGTGAGACCGCCACGCGGAACGGAAACTCCAAGCGGAGGAAGCCGTCTGATCGCGGGGCCCAAGGGGAGAGGCGCAAGGCAGATAGGGAGAGACGATCGGTTAGCGAGCGCACGACCGCGCGTCGCGATGAATAGGATAAGGACCACTGGACGCGGTCGTGAGGGCTAAGAGGAAGGCGCGTGATATCTACAAGTTCGGGCATTTCCACTCCCCTCAAGCACATGTGGACGTGGACGTCCACGCTTGAAGGGCGGGTGGTGTAGTATAACTACCAAAAGGATTCGATTAGAAATTGGATCCGGCTCTGTAAGGTACGGACTTTACAGAGGGCCTGTACCACACGTGTAGGGGCGCACGCGCCCCCACGCCTACCATACGTGTACGACGCGTATACAGTCAGCCCTGTCCGCTGACAGTGCCGACTACTGTAGTACCGCATAGTACAGTACGTACTGTACTAAGTTACGATAGACTAATTGCATATTAAATAACGGAGCGGACCGGCGGCGAAGGGGGGACAAGCACGGACTTGTCCACGACCCACCGCCTAGGTCTGACTTCCAGCTTATCCTAAGGAAGCTTCCGTTAGCTACCTTAAGGCGAGACCGAGCGCGGGTAGAGGACGCGCGAGCACGCGAGCGAGCCTAGATCCACCTCCGCCCGTCAGCGCTGGAACGTAACCCAGCGCTGCTCCGGGGCGTCGAGGCGTAGATCGGCCCGCGCGTGTGCGCGTCCTCCCCCCGATCCCGCTCTACCACGCTACCCGGGCCCGTGCTCCGGTTTCGTTAGCTGGTCCGACTTCCCCCGTCTTCTCGTACGTACGGGTCTTCCAGGACTAAGCATACACCCCTATCCGTTTAGGGGTGTTTATGCTACACCATCAAGCTTGTCCCGTATGCATTTAAAGAAAAATCCTCCATCACCGGTTGTTCCGGTCATGCTCAAGTCCTCTTTTGTATGATTGCTGATGGTACGGCGGCAGTAATCACCACTATCGGCAAGACCGTACAAAGGTTTTACCAACTTCAGCAACTTGTCCTAGTTCAGGTCAAATTCTCGAATCGGTTTGATGTATACATCCCTCATAAGTTTTTCTGCGCTTTGAAGGTATGCTTGAGTCATATCTGTTGAAAATAGTCGGAATCCGGATATTGCTGCCAATCGGATCAAAATTCGTGTGGAGTGTTGCCTTGGTGTGGCAGTATCATGTACAAGAGACGTTTTTAGCTTATCCCTGTATCCTTGAACTACAAAACGGGCTTTCCATCCTTCGTCTTTAGTGCCTTCATCTTTTATTGCTAGTACAAATCTACCACCGAGAATATTTGCGTTATTAGGCACTTCTGACTTGCAGACAAGCTTCCAAGTTCCTTTTTCAATCAAACCTTTCAGCTCCTTCTTCTTTGCCGCTCTGAATCTTTCATCGGTCGATCTAGGGTCACCAGGTTTGATCACTTCAGTGAGTTCTACATCAAAATTAGAGGGCTTTGGTCTGTTTACTGATTTAAACGGCTTCAACATTGTAGTAAGGAACTCGTCCCGTGAGAGCATGTCTGTTGGTTCAGAGTTTTCTCGAACATAAGGCTTAACGTGTTGCATGTTCATGGTCTTATGCCATTGCCCGTTGTTGCTCTTAAAATCAACTATTTGTCCCTTATACCTGTGATGGTGGCAGGTCCAATCCATTCTGTACTTCTTTCTTGATACACAAGTACTTCTTGACCTAATTCAAATACGAAATCGGTTGCGGTTGGGATTCTTCTGGTAAGAGCAGCAAGAATGCGCCTCTCTGCCACTACAGCATTCATTTCAATTTGTGCCTTTGAAAGTGCAAGCATCCTTTCTTTCTGAGCGGGTATATCTGAGCTAATGATTGGGAATGTAGGTATTATCCCGAATATAACTAGTGGGGAACCAGTCCGTTATCTCCGTTGGTATCGTTCATGGCTTTGATTGACAGTTTCAATGCAATGTTGCGGTCAATTTGAGGCAAGTCGAATATTATCCTTCGATAAATTCTTCGGAGGGGTGCGTGTAGTCTTTCTCCAATGCCTAATGAGTTGTGAGCTTCAACTCCTGAAATTCGAAGTTCTATCCCAACGCTTTCGGCCATTTCCTTCCACCTAGGCGAGGTGAAAACGGATCCCGCATCAGTTGTGATGCGGTTAGGGAATCCTGTATAGAGAGTGCATCAAGCTTCAAGGAAAGCAAGCCATATTCCGTTGATTGATTGTCCGTAATTGTGACCCTGAGAGTCTAAGAATATGGCCGAGCTGAAACGAGTTGCTGTGTCGACAATATGCAGAATTTCTTTTCCTTCAATGAACATCAGATCCATTGATATTTCTTCACCGACTTTAACTTCTTGCAGTGTGGGTAACGTAGTCATAAATCTAGTTGGTTGCGATCCAAGCCTTTGGCAGGTATTGCATGATTTAGAAATCTCTTTCAAGACTTTTGTAGTGGCCTCGGTGGTCTCGTGCGGCCGAGCTTTTCTGATGAGACTCAGAAGTTTCGTGTCCGCTGGGTGTCGAAAACCTCTATCAAGTTTGACCAGTTCACTTCTTGAGAACAGTACTGCATCTTCCTGTTTCCATTCCAGGTAGACATGTCCAAAGTTCCTGACGACTGGAACAGAAATGCTTCCCGGAGAACTGATTAGTACATTTCTTGTCGTATTCAGGTATAGTTGAAGTTTATCGAGCAAATCCAATCCCAAAAGAAGAGGTACGTTCGCTCTAACTACGTCAACCTCAATTGGCACAAATCCGTTCTTGAGAAACGGTAATCGAATTGAGATTGATCCGATTGACTTCTGCACATCAACACCGAATCTGTACTGGTTGAAGTTCGCTTTTAGTTTGAACTTACATCCAACAAATCTGCAGTATGCTTTGGCTTGCAGTAGTCCAATAACAGTGCGTTGTGCTCCAGTGTCGATGCAAGCTCCCTGCCAGTCTTTCCTGCGTTCATCCAAATTGATTCTCATCTGTGAAAGACCTCGGCGAGAGTTTAACACAGAATTGGTCATTGCATCGCTGGAGGATTTTCTGAGACGCCGGTTTCTTCATATGTCATGGGCTGTCCTTGACCTACGCGAGATTTTGTACCAGGACCGTTTTTTCTTCAGGACAGTCTCGTAGCATGATTTATTTTCTTTCGACTTCAAATTACGATGGTAAGGTAGACTGCCTCTCCTCAAAAATTCTCTGGATCAAGGACTGATGCAATGCCCCGATTCTCAGAACCATTAACGTGGAATAACTGTCCTCCTTTATCGGGATGTTCATGCGTCTCATCCTCAGATGAGGTAGAGTCCTCCTGCTTGAACTTGTCCCTTGTAAGGGTAGCAGAAAGGTCTTCTTCGTCTGTAGAGAACAACGAATCTTCCACTTGTTGACAGAGTTCGAAGAGGATTTGATCGCTTCTCTCCGGATATCTCCTGACTTGCGATGAGATATTTCGCATCACATTGCGAGGTTTGGGGCAGTCCCTGATGAAATGATTGGGATCCTGACAATTGTTGCATAGCCTGGGGTTGCCATATCGGTCTAACCCATTTTGACCGGCTTTTGTGCTGTCTTGAGGGGGCCTGAATGGGGCAGATGAGCGTGATCCTGGTTTCTTCGGTCGTCCGTAATATTTCTGACCTTCGTAGTAAAGATCAGGAGTATATTTGGATGAAGATTTTGTCTCTTTATGTAGGGAAGATTGACCGATGTTCAGATCTTCCTTTCTGCCTTCTTGCTCTTCCTGGTCTTGAAGCCAGGCGGCGTCGAGTGCCGTATACAGATGTTGGAAGTCCCAAGGATTAGATGTGGACTGCGAGTTCGCAAGGGCTGACTTGGCCCACGGGGCACCAACGACAGCCTTGTAAAGGTATTCCACCTTGTCTTCCTCGGAACGGTGAGTTCGTGGTCCTTGAGGAGAAAACCTGTGATGATCTCACGTAACTCTTCCAAAGCTTCTGCGGTGTTCAGCTTCTGTTGTACTCGTCTTGCGTAACTTGGCATGCCTGAACAAAATTTCCACACCTGTCCCTCACCTTCTCTCGATAGAATCGCTTAGCTTCTCCATCGAATATGTTGTGGAAAAAGGCAAGTTTGTTGGTTTGGTCAAGGTTGTAGTCCTGGGCGGCATCAATGTAGTTATTGTTGTGTTCCGTGAGGTCCTCACCCAGTTTTCCGGTGAATTTATCCTGATTCTTGAATCGCAATGCCATTTTGTGAGCGGCTCTTGCTTCGGAGTCACGTCTCACAGGGGGATAACCTTGTACTGGTGGGCCGGCTTGACGTTCAATTTTTCCTTGTTAGTAGGCATACATGCTCGGCTACTTTTCTTGTGTTGAACAAGCCCTTCGTAAGCAAAATCGATGTCGTCCGAGTTTGAGTATAACATTTTTACTAATACCCATGAGATGCAGTCAGTTGCGGGATTTCTGATATACTCTACACCTTCTGCACATAAGAAGTCACGGATGATTCTGAAAACGAACGTGGTGCCCTTCAGTAATTCGAAGGAGTATAGAGTTTCAACAGGGAGGTCTTCACGTAATCTTTCTACTAGTTCTGTGTCCAAAATATTATCAGATGTTGCGCGAGTAATGTGTAGCGTAATAACTGATATAATATCATTGTGAACTGGAAATGGTGGTGTATACGTTTTAAGTTCCTTAGTGATGGTCTCTATAGCTGCCTCATCAATTCCGTTATCCATAGTGATTGGTGAGTTAAAGTCTCCAGGAAGAAATTTAGTAAGTTACTTTAGCCTTAGAAAAAATAAGCTTTCTGCAACCTTACAATTATACTGAAATTTTGACTGTTTTATGGCTCACACTAATTCCAGTTGAATACGCGTACAAGTGCGCAACGCTCACAGCTAGTACAGTAGTAAACACGTGTGCAATTTTCACACCTAGTGCAGTGTGTGACACGTATCTGTTTTTTGTGCGTGAAGAACACGTGCTAAAAATGTTCAATTTCCACACGTGTTAGAGTTCACACGTGTGGGAAGTGTGCGTGGAGTGTGCAGTGTACCACGTGGGGGGGGAGCAATTGCAGTAGGATGCCACAAATTGTAGTTCAACTTTTCAAAAAACAGCAAAAAAGGTTTTCGGAAAAGTTTTGTAAACTTCTGTTTCAATTTTCGAGGAGGGTTTTGAAAAATGAACCGAAATGTTTTTTTGTTACTAAAAAATCTAATTACTGCGCGTTACTTTACGCTCGCGTAAATATAAGACTCGGCGGCGGTGGTGGGCGCCGATGAGGTGGGACGCCAAGTCGTGCGCGGAGGGAAAAACCCTCTCGCACGTAGCGCAGTAGTGGTCGTCGCTCTCGCGTTTATAGCGAGCTTCGCGTGCAAGGTGCCTCTTGCCACCCTGGTGCTGACGTAGCTGATGCGTACCAGTAACGGTGACCTGGCACACGCGACACGTGAGCGAGGGTGCAGGGGGCTTCTCTTTTTTGATGCGCATCGTAGCCACGCGGTACAGCAATCGATTGACGCCCTCAGGTAGGGTAGATAATGATACCTTCACTACTGCAGAACGAGACTTAATTTGATTAAAAATACGGGCAGCGTTGTCCAAGTGTAATTTTTGTCCCGCTCCTAGTGCGTCAATTTCCGCTTCCTCTCCAAAAACCTTGTCCTCCGGCCTTGGTTGGTCTGCCGGGGTAGCTTCTTCTTCGACGAGGTCCAGTACGGAGACGGAGTTCTCCTCGTCGCTTTCCCAATTTACTTCAGGCGTGCGGGGTAGAGACCCTGCGCCGAGGGTGGGATCTTCTGGGTCTTCTGCGAGGGCGGTCGGTATAAGAATGTCGTCATCATAAGCCCGATTATCTACCTATAAGTTTCTCGTCATAGTTCTGGTTCGATTACGTTCGAACATTTTATCGCACCACCGCTCAAGCCCTGTGGGATAACTCCTCTCCGCCCTGGGTTGGGTGAGAGGCGGAGGCTTTAGCGAGGGAGCACGCGGCGCGGACGCGACGCGCTAATTGAACCGATCGGACGAGCTCGCGAAAAGGGAGTGGCTCACTGGCCGGTTACGCGCAGTCGCCCCGTGGTGCGTGAACGGGAGCGACCGGTAACGGGTTAGAAGCCAGCGCGCGCGACAGACAACCGAAAACGGACGTACGTAGGCGCAAAAGGGACGGGGGCGAGCTTGCCCCAGTTTACTGGTGGGGACGGGTGTCAGGTCTTAACCCCTCGGAGGGACGCCTCGGACACCTGTCCCAGTATACAGTAGTACAGTACCTGCCGCCTAGTGCGTGCCGGGTACTGTACACAATTAAAAAGCTAGCGCCATAATTACTACTACCGCACGGACGCTGCTACTACACGTGTGCATTACTGTACACGCGTGTTGCTTACAGACTACCGCACGGACGACACGTGTGCTAACGCGCACACGTAACACGCGTAGACTACCGCACGGACGACACGTGTGCTACTGGACTTGTGCGCCACGCCACGGCCGGTTGGTCAACGCGCGCGCTCCCTACACGTGAGCACACCCGCCCACGTGTGCACCGTGCACGGCCGCACGGTTAATAACCTCCCCGCGCGAGCGACGGTCGTTATACTACAGACCCCTCTCCTTAGCTTTCGCTACGTCCCCGAAGCGACCACTTCTCTGACCACACGGCTCCTTTGCGATCTCTCTCTTTTCCTCCGCGCGCGATGCGAAGACCGAAGCGCGTGCGTGCGGGCGAGCTTTTCTCCCGCCTCGACCCCAGTAAGGTATATGGACATCTGAAAGATGTTTGTTGGATGCATGGCCCTGGAAATGCTCAATAGATGCCTCAAAGAGACACTGTTTAAAGATAACTTTTGGATGTTGTTTGGATGCCCTTTAGATCTATTTTAGATCTTAGTTGGATCTTTTCAGGTACATTTTGGATGTTCATTGGCTCAGAACAGATGCATTCTGGATACATCATGGACGCTTGTGTACGCGGAGTCTGCCCCAATGGTGTTATGACAAGTGGTGCATTTGCGATGGTGCATTGAAACATACCCAAATTTGACAAGTGTCATTAGGAGAACGCCCGTTGCACAAGATAGATAGATTGATCCGATTGGCTCTTGTTAGCTCATCTTTCATTGGCACTATTGGTTTACAAATGTGTTTACATTCTCATGTTTCCTGTCACTGTTGTACTTTCTCGATTCCCTGAGATTTCCTTGTGGGCGCGCGCACTTCTTCTTCGGCGGGGACGAAGAAACTGGGGCGGCCGGGCGGGCTAGGTTACAAGCGCCGGTTCATAGAGGCAGCGCCCATGCCTTCCTTCCTGAAGGTTGGCGCGCATCCGATTTTGGCTGCGAACACGTCGCGCGACGCCCCCTCCAAGAACGTTCTTCGCGCGAAAGCACATCGCGCCTTCTCCGTCCCACATGCGTGCGAATGGGAGCGCAGCAGTACCGACGTCTCCCCTGCCACGCTCCGCACGGCCGTGCGTGACCTGCTCACGGCCCAAGCCAACGCACGACTCGCAACCGCGCAAGCCCTGCGCATGCCGCCGTGCGCCACAGTGCCGTGCTGGACTCTCTTCCCGGCTCAAACAAAATCGCCACTCGTCATCACTCAAGCGCGGCACATCCCGCCGCGCTTCCCTTCGGCAGCAGCACGGACCTTCCACGCCCCATGCGTAACGCGGACGCGGCCTCCCTGCGCTCAGTAATTTTTCGTACCATATATTATTCCTGTTCAATAGTTGTCTGCGAGGTCAATGTATAAGAAAAGCCATTGAAATGACACGATAGTTAGTGAATGTTTCTTGCAATGCAACCATGTTCAAATCAGAGAAATGAGTAACGCACAAGTAGTTATACGAAAACCCCAAAAGGAAAGTACATCAGACATGACAAGAGCAGCAGTGCATAGAGATGTATTCTGTGTCAAATAGAGCAATATTTGTCAGGAGCTCTAGCGTCCCGAAATATCTGATTGATTACGTACCAGAAAACGTCTCAGTTATGCCAGCGATTAGAAGGGAGGCACATATTTGCAAGTATCTGCAGTGCCAGAGTGAGCGGACCGGAGCGACTGCCGTTCCGGTAAAGTGAGTATTGTACCATGTAAAACTGTGGAAATCAACAGATGCGACCGGAAAAGACAAACGGACCAATACCACAGGTGTCAGTAAGAGAGTTATGGGTTGAGAAGATCACTACAAGGAGTTTAGAGCAACGTCCAATCTTATCACCTGAGTCAACGAAATTCACGCGCGATACCACAACCACAACTGAAACTGGAAATGACCCCTTTTCTACTTAACGATTCTCCTGATTCCCATCAAATCTTGCTTTGGTATGTCTCGAAAGTAGTAGCTTGATTTGCGATCACCAAAGTACGTGCGGTCACCAATATCCATAAAACCAAACAGCCTGTCGATGCAAGCGCATGTTTCCAAAGTTCGCAGTTTCCCGCGTCTCGAGTGCCCATTCTTATATAGCAGTTCCATCTTCTCACCCCTTATGATATCATATTCCCAATCGACGCGCACGAGGAAAAAAGTTTCAGTTATGTTTGACTCATCTACGAATACTGCAACTTCCCAA
Organism: Chondrus crispus; assembly: GCF_000350225.1. Taxonomy (NCBI): domain Eukaryota; phylum Rhodophyta; class Florideophyceae; order Gigartinales; family Gigartinaceae; genus Chondrus; species Chondrus crispus. The sequence continues at coordinate 47,508 of NW_005179382.1, read as the reverse complement.
ATCTCGTCAACGTATCCGAAAAAGGCCTGTACCGGGCTTTCACAATGTGCGCTCGAATCAGTGCTTTCATTCTCCGATTGAAACAACCCAACGACGCAAAATTTTTGTCTTGCGGTTCCGTCTCTCTCCCGGCGACGAAACTCCGTAGCTGTTTCAATCGTGAACTCGCCGTCTTCCCGTAAAAGTTTCACTTTACTGTGAAGCCTTAGTCCACCTAGCCTGCAGTGCGCATAAAACTCCTCCATGTTTGCCCGGAAGAACGCCAAGGCCTGGTCGCGACGACCAGCACTTTTTGTCTCCACACCCGCATGACTGGCTCGCGTCTCGAAGAAAGAGGAGACTGGTCCGTTCGGAGTTCGACCCTGATGGATTCCACCAGACAGCAACTTCAGGCACAGAAGGGTATGGCTTTTGTGGAACAAGTTCGTCTCTGGATGCTTACGTGACATTGCTCTTCCCCCCATCTCCCCAACAAAGCGCTCCATGAAGAACTGCGAGACATTTCGCAATGGAGCGCATTCTCTCAAAATTTCCTAGAGGTGTAGTATGGCATGAGTGGTGGGGGTGAAACAAAATGAATGCCGCTTGCTTTCATGGAACACAGTTGTGAAGAGTGCATGCAGTTTCTGTACAATTTTGCGAAGCTGAATCGAATCCGTTCTCCGCGGCGACGCATCTTGAACGATTGTCAGCATCTTGGAAGTTAGATGCCACAATGTCTGCTGTCTTCTGTCCAACGCCGCTGAATGCCACACAATGGAGGCGAAGTAAAGTCCAAAGTTTTTGAAATCTTCAGCTCGAAAATGGTTAAGATTTCCCAAGCTTGTTGGTGGACGGCCCCAAAATTGCGGAATTCCTCTGTGGTTGCGAGACAGTGCAACATTAACGAGAGCAATCTCACTTGTGGTCAAGATGTAGGACGTGTGCAAATCTTGATGGCGCTTATGGGAGCCAATAACCAGGAACACCAAGTGCCGAACCCAACCCAACAAACAGAGATGCATAGGATCATACGGTAAGGAAAAAACGAAATCCAACGAAAGGCGCGCGATCAGGGGTCTTTTCTTGATCCCCGTAGCTCGCGGAACCGTGTCTTTCTGTCGCCAGACGGACGCCGTTTCAGAAGAGGTTCTCCGTTCTGGGCATTCTAATTCTATCCAACACTGATCTTTCCATATGCCATTCCCTCCAACAGCTTCTTTCCTGCACCTCTCCGATCCGACAGGGACAGCGTACAGAGAGCCGCATACAAAGACGGCTTTTTTGTGGCAATTCCGGCAGAAAAGTTTTGCTCTGTGTCCCATAAAACCGAAAAGCTTGCTTGCGGCGGGGAAGTCCGCAGTGATAAAAAGGACGAATGCGAAGAGCTTCCGGGTTCTGCCGTCCCAACACTTCACATCCATTCCTTTTTCCAAGTTCACGAGGTCGTCCACAATTGAGACTAAAAAGCTCTCGAAAAACTCAGGATTATGTGAACCAGGAATAAAACTGGTGACGAGAGCATTTGCAGCCTGGCCGCGATGTGAGAAGTCCAGATTCAGAAGCTTGAAGATGATAGGCCAACAGGTTCTTTTTCCTTTACTTGTACCATAAAGTTCGAAACCATCTGTGGACATGACCATGGAAACATAGAGTTCACCGTCTGGATCCCACGTGCCTAAGCGCTTACGAAACATTCGGCGAAACATGGCGCCGTCGTAGTAGTCAGAAAAAATGTCGACCGGTTCTAAACTCATTGCTAAATGGGCTTCATGACATCCTTTCTGAAACTGAAGGAAAGAATATTCCTCGCGGCAGAGAGCTTTTAGTTGGTCAGAGACGTTGCTCGTCCAGAATCGTGCCGATCCGATCCTCTGTCTGCAATCGGCATTTGGACATGTATTTCTACGAGACTGAGACCCAGTCGCAGCGAAATGTCCGCGTGGACACATTGGGACGTGGTGCTTAGGCACATCCGCTCTTCTATTGATATGTCTCATAAGCACGTCATATGAGAACCGTGACCTTACAATTGACGTCTGCAAAGCACTTCGTATACATCGGGTAGAAGCTTGGCCCAATTCCAGAACATGAAGAAGTTCCAAAATTCCCTTGGATTCAGACTCCTTTAAATTCCAATTTGTATCAGCTAAACGTTCGGTTCGGGTGCTTTCTGAGTCATGGGATGACGTCTCCATCTCAGACAGCGGCAGTTCATCGTACCTGTCAATTTGTCTTTCGGGCACTTCACTGATCATCCACTCAGACGAGTCTTCGACACTTGGCGAATGCTCTTCCACGCATACCTCTTCAGTCCATTCGTCAATCTCTCCTGTGCTGCTCTCATTCACGGAAAAGTGTGGTGCAAAACTCGACTGTGAGGAAGATTCGTCTATTGAAGCTTTCTCATGTTTCCACTCTTTCAATCTCCTTTTTCGGGAACGTACATACAATTCGCCGCGCGTCCGAATGATGCCAAGCACTTGTTCCCGTCTACGTTTGAGATACCTTCTCGGCGAGTGGCCGGTAAAATCGTTTTCATTCATAATAGAGACAAGGCTTACGTGTTAGGGGGAAGGAGGGTGGCGAAATGACAGCTACTGTGGACTTGGGAAGACGCATTGGCTATAATTTGGGGTAGAGAATTCTGAATAATGAGAACCAAACGAAACAAATTTTGATCCCTCATCAAAGCGGGAAATGCCATTGAGGGCGCTTTTCTTTCGTTTCGAGTGAAACGAAACACTTCATAAATGCTTTCTCCACAGCAGCTTATCCAGATTTCTTGCCTTCATTCCTGTCATCATTCATGTGAAGTAAATTCATAACTTCGATTCTGCTGTTTTTTCTTAGTAGAATGGAGGGACCCAAAGAGGAAGACGGATGTCTCATGGAACCGTCCAGGAGAGAAGCGCGTCGCGTGGGGAAAAATGGAACAATCGGGTCGCAGCGACCCATACGTGAGGTGTTCAACAACGCATACCTCTCTTACATGGAGAAAAGCGGTGACGATTTCCAGCTTTTATCAGATTCGACGATCCGTGGTGCTTTCAAACGGGTTCGTCTTGTGTTGTATGGGAGCGGAAAGTTTGGCATGGAGTTACCCAAGGGGAAGTTTTCTTACAAGGATCTAAAGTATGAGCACGCCGGGACTTTGGCGACGCTCCGAAACAATCTCGAGAAGCGCATTCCAGACCTGAAGCTTGCCCATAATCAGTGGGCCGCCGATGCAATAATCTAAGAGGTTCTGCGTCGTGACAAAATCTACGGGAAGAAGAAATAAAAAATGCCATCAGATTCGTGTGGCGGTGAGAGGGAGCAAGGAAACATGAGTCCGCAGCAGTGCGACGACGACCACCGTCACATCTTAAGGACTGAACCAGTGCCAGGTGACTCTCATGGTGACCGAGTTCAACGGAGTACAGAATTCGAGCAAGGAACTGATAGTGATGACATTCATCATGAAGATGCTTCAAGAAGTCGGGTCCATGATGGTGAATGTGTTAAGGCACGTCGAGGAACATCCCGTGATAGACATTTCGACGAAGATTCACATCTTAAAGTACATCACCCTACCGCGAACACAAAGGGTAAAAACGCAAGACGTGTCCACAACCGACTTCCGGGGTTGATCCTTGGGTGTCGTGAAAACGGTGATCTTGGTCAAGGGTTTTTTGAGGATGGAGGCGATAATCTCCAGGACGTCCAGCCGTCGGTCCGAGAGCGTAATAAACGCAAACGAAATAACAAAGGAAATGCACCTCTGGCGACGACATCATTCAAACGCCCTCGTCGTCATACCAAGAAGTAGAATGGTACATTACGCAGTCCTTCAATGGACCACGTTCTTGCCGGACACCTCAAACCTAATGCTCCCATCTCCAATAAACGACACGTCCATAACACGACTTTCTGTGTTCCCAGCCTTGAGGACATTTCTCGAGCGAACAAGGCATCCACAAAGCGTCTTCTCAAGTCGCACTTTTTGTCAGACCTGATCCATTTGTCTAGAATATAGTAGAATAAGTTGTTCGTAGTCCTCGGTCCGTTGCGAACCGGCAATTGCATTAGCATTGCGTAAACTTCATGGGTTTTTGTGTGGTCTTTCATTTTGATAATAGATCAATTCCAAGGACAGGAGGAAGGATCTGACTTCGCAAATGCGGAGGAGGAGGGTGCTGAGCTCTGGGGTTCGACGAAGCACGCTGCCTGGGCCGCTCAGTTGTACTATGAGGGTAAGGAGCTGATTACCACGGATGTGTAGCGGTCCACATTTCCAAATGGCCGATTGCATCATGGCCACAACAGAGCAGTTGGACGACTTCTTCCTCTCTAGTCCAATCGTGGGACACGTGGGTCATGGCAGCTTTCATACCGTCATTGCCTTTAATCCCCTCAACCCGAAGGAGAATCATGAAGCGCCTCGGTGAAACAATCTCATGGTCAATCGAGCGATTACCACGGACGAGCCAAGGACTGAAGAGCACGGTGCCGGGATTAGAAAGAAGCAGTGTCTCGTCCCAGAACTCAGCGAAAACGCGGTGGCGATGGTGAAGACCGTCAGGCGTGCACTGGATCTAGATACTATTTTGAACCCGGGCAAAATCATCGACACGGAATACTGGGGGTATGTACCACGAATTTGTTCCCTCTCACAAGTCCTCGTGACTTGTGAAAGGGAACCTTTCGTGGTTGTGTAGGGCCATGTGCCCCCCTTTTTTCTCTCTCTGACAGGTGACGTTGTGCGCGATTTGAAGTAATGTGTTCTTTTGAATTTCGGTAAAGTGTGTAGGCACCACTGATACTTCCTTGGGAGTGCCGGGAGGAGAGCCGCTCGTTCCTTAAATAGTTGCGTTATTATGCCCTCGGGTTCCATATCATCAAGCGATGTGCTACCTCTCAAAAAAGGAGGGTCGTGCAAAAATACAGCTATCTCCATAGCTCAAAAACCTGTAGCCACGGTCGAGGGCTTCTTGATAGACGTTAAAGAGGTCCTGCGGCGTGCCGCCAAGAAAAGCAGAGACGAGCATTAGCAGCGTTGATCGTGGCTGATGAAAGTTGGTAATGATGGCGTCAACCCTGCGCACAACGGAACCGGTAACGTGAAATGGACTCATGTTAGTGACAGTCCTCACCCAAAGCTCCCTTGCCGAGCTGCCGTGCGCACCTCGCAAACGTACATTTTAAACGGGTATTTCGGAACGATAAGAAGTTGGGTCGTTCCGAATATGGGCATATCCTTTTCGCGATGCCACTGTAACACGGCCTGCATAGCGTGGTGCGGTGTCGGGAGCGCGTCCTTGCCAAGCTCATCCATCCTCTCATATGGCTCCCACTGCCCGACATGGATGGTCGCCCTTGCGCCCGCGCCCTCTTCCACGAGCAAACGCACGCCAAACCAGTACATAGACTCGAGCGCGCGCACAGACGTAGTCCCCTTACGCAAAAACACGAACGTATCGACAGAAACAAAAATAAGTCAGCACACAGGCCCAACACGCCTCTCAAAAAACACAAATTACATTAATCCCCTCCTACCATTGCGACAATGGGGCTGCGGCTCTCCACGTGCCTACCCACTCTCTCCACGCAGGCCCTGCGCGAACTCATCAGCTCTGCATGCATACCATGGCCTCCGACAGTCTCCGCCGTAACCGGAGCAAAAGTGCCCGCGCCAACAAGCAGCACGACGTCCTCCATCTGTACGCCTCGCTCCCGCAGCTGCTCGGGTGCAGGGCGGCGGCGGGGGCGGCGACAACGACGGGGGTTTTCGTTGGGGTGGGGGCGCGGGCCGGGCGCGGGACGGGGGCTTTGGGCGGTTCCGCGGGGGCGGGGGTAGGGCGCGAAGGCGGCGGAGCGGGCGCAAGGTGGGGCTCGGGGACGTCATCGAAGGCGAGGTCTCCAAAGTCGTCGTTGTCGTCGTCGTCGTCGTCGTCCCAGGAGCGGGCGGAGACGGCGCTGAGGCGGGAGACGGCGGAGGAGGCGCCGGCGGAGCGGGGGCCGGAGCGCGGGGCGTTGACGAAGCGGGCCTCGACGGTGGCGCGGAGGGAGACGGTGTTGGAGAGGGCGAAGACGTGTGTGGTGGAGGCGGACGGGACGGCGGCGAAGGTAGAGAGGTCGAAGTGGAGCTTGGCGGCGGTGCGCTCGCTCTTGCGCGAGGGGTGGGTGGCCAGCAGCGAGAGCTTGGCGTCCTTGGGATCGAAGCGGTTGTCAGCGCGGTAGAGCGTGACGAGGAGCGAGAGCTTCTGGTCGATAGGGAGGGAGGTGGCCGGGGCGTTCGGGGCCAGTACGGGCTTGGTGGAGGCGAGTTTGACGCCGCGGGTCCACTTGACGACGTACGAGACGTTGGGCTTGAAGCCGGAGAGGGAGTGGATGGTGATGTCGAACTGTAGGGGCGTGGGGGTGCATGAGTGGATTGTGTCAGGGTGGTGCTAGCAATGCAGAGAGGGCGGTGTGTGTGTGTGTGTGTGTGTGTGTGTGTGTGGAACGAACCTGGAAGCGCGAAGCGGCCTTGCGACGGCGCGAGGCGCTGCGGACGAGCTGGGCGGGCTTGTTGCCGACGCGCTTCATGGTTAGAAGGGCACGTTGTCGGGAAGTGCTGGCGTGAGGTAGCGGGGGTGACGGTGAAGGTGAAGGTGAAGG